>NC_080172.1:104435354-104544248 GCF_950295315.1 Erinaceus europaeus
TGGAAAAGAAACAAGAGATATATTTATATTTCCTGAATTCCTTACTTCAAGGTAGAATCTGGGACAAGAACAGAATTTTGGAATCAAGGCAAAATTACTTCTGCAGGAAACACAAGTCTTACTGGAAGTTGATAACAATAATTAGTAGTAATAAGTAGAGAGGAGAAATGGTAAAGATGGCAACCAGTCTTGTTTTAACAACATAAATACAACTCTTGCATAGATCAAGCTTATACATAATAAAGTGCAAGTCATTCCCTTCTTACTCTTCTTTCTCCCTTTTCCTTCTTTTTCTCATAATTATAGCACATACTTATTGAGAAGTTATCATGTGATAGTTCTGTTCTGTGTGCATTCAACATGGAATCTATTATGTAGCCCCCACGAGAACTCTGAGACACATACAAATACTCTCCTCACAGTACAAATACACAATTGAAGGCTATGGCTTTCTCAAGTCCTAACTATCCTTCATAACTAATTTCTCAACTGAGCCTTAGTTGTTCCTAATAAGAAAAGTCACACATTACACAGCAAGAGGAAATATGCTTGCTGGTCTTCTCTAAAGTATTTCATTCTACTGACATCTACTTCTGGTTTGTTTATTAAAGTATTTTATTCTACTGACATCTACTTCTGGTTTGTTTACCTGTTTCCTTGGACATGAAGACCTTCAGACAGCTTACTGCATGGATCAATTAGGTAAAGTAATTTTAGGAAGACTGGGAAAGCCCCAATATCTTACATTCACAATGACTGATACAGACTTGATTGTTTTAGCTTCAGATTTTGAAATGCAGGTTAGTCCAAAGAGGGGCAATATATCTATCACTTTATTTTAAAGTTAGCATGTGGTGTATGGCACCAAAGTAAAGGATTCTGGGGCATGGTGGGGGTGGGAGTGTTCAGGTCCTGGAACATGATGGTAGAGGAGGACCTGGGTGGGGGATTAAAATGTTGTGTGGAAAACTGAGAAATGTTACACATGTACCAACTACTGTATTTTACAGTCTACTATAAACCATCAATCCCCCCAATAAAGGAGGGGAAGTTAATATGGGTGCAAAATACAAGAGAAAGTTTTGATAGTATCACAGAAAATAAAAGCATAGTAGTGAGTACTTAAGAAGATCAAAGTATATGAAAAATGTAAAATAAGAAAGTGAAGTTGCCATCGACAAAGAGTGTTTGATATGTATTTAGCGAATAAATGAATAAGTAAACGATAACCTTGATCCGCTTCTCAAGTTTAGCCCACTGGGAACACAGTCCTTTCTTGTATTCAACATTCTTCCTGACAGAGTGACAGGCTAAGGAGTCTCACTGCCATCAGCGCTGCCCTTCAAATTAATCAGTAGGGAAACACTGATACATGGTGACTCTCATCTAGTATGAAAGCGAAGGAAGTAACTGTTAGGTGATCCACTATTTGCGTCATCTTTGATTCCACTTGGTTGAACATCATGCTTTTCAAAGAGATCATCAAATAATTTCTGAGTAGTCTGAGGTTCAGTAAAGTGCAACATATTTTTCCTCCAGCATTTTCTCCTTACTATTGTGTGTGTGTGTGTGTGTGTGTGTGTGTGTGTGTGTGTGTGTGTGTGATCAGATATGCCAACATAGAACTAAATCAAAAAAGTTATTAAACAAAAACTGAAAACAGAGCAGCTGGCTGGATCAAGCTATTAACCTACCATATTCCTAAGAGCCTAAGGACCATGAAGTACATAAGGAACATAAAGTAGATATCAGTATAGAAATTGTAACAACAGGAAGTCATGGCTACAGAATGAGGAATAATAACAGGAAAGCTTGGGAATAGACTGTGTACAAATTAGGAACATCCATATCTTCTGCTGCTCCTAACCTTTTCTATGTTAAAACTGAAAACTACCACATACTTTTTAAAATAAGAGTAACTATATTTAGGACCAAGCAGTAGTGCACCTAAGTGAGTGCACGTGTTACCATGCACAAGGAACTAGATCTGAGCACAGGATCCCCCTTCCCACTCAATTTCTTTGTGTCTTATCTAATAACAATATATAGACTCTCGGGACAATACATTATATCATATATTGTGTATACTATATGCTTTATATAATATAACAATATATTAGACTCATAACAAATATATATACATATATATGTATATTTTATTGCCTCCAGGGTTATTACTGGGACTCAGTGACAGCACTATGACTCACCACTTCCAGCATCCAAGTTTTCTTTTCTTTTTTTTTCTATTTGACAAGACAGAGAGAGATTGGGAGGAGAGGAGGAGATAGGGAGAAAGAAAGATAGACACCAACAGTACTACTTCACCACTCATGAAGTACCCACATACAGGTGGGGAGCAGGATCTCGACCCTGGGTGGTAGTGTGTCTGCTCAACTGGGCGTGCCACAATCTGGCCTACAAGAGAAGATATTAATAGTAGCTGTATTCAAGACACTGTATTCTGAATACTCCCCCCTTACTTTGTCCCATCTCAGCTCTGAAGAAATCAGAAAGACAAACAGGACCTCTTGTCCACCAAAAGATTTCAGTCTCTGTCTTTGGGGTGGGGGCATGTTAGGTTGATCAGTAATGGGCAGGTGAAATTGATCTAGCTACTGGAATACATATAATGACTATACTTCTCAAAACCTCTGCTTTAGCACCTTGACTTGTGACACCACCTTCACCAATGCAAACACAAAGCCATGCAAAATAGAATTGACTGGTCCAGGATGATGAGAGTACTGCTCTAAGGCACTCTAACCCCCTGGATGTCTATACTCCTGGCCTGATTTGACCTGTCTTCATTGGTGTGAGACTGTCATCTGAGACCATCATATGAGACCACCGTGGTGGGACAGGGAGAGAGGGAGATGATATGTAAAGTTATCTCACTTCATGTCTTTAAGATATTTGTGTTTAAAGATATCAAGATTCAGGGAACAAATGTAAGAAATATTTATCAAGTCTCTCCTGTACTATTTACCTCTCACTTTTAGAAAATCCATGTTGTTCTCTTTTTAACAAAGAAATTCTTCTCTTCATATTCAATCTATAGTCTGTTTATCAGAGAGGGGAGACAGAGAGAGAGAGACTGCATTTACCACCTATATCAACTGGGACAAATCATCTCATAAATGGAGGGTAAAGTTTAGAGAAGAAAATGAATGTTACCTGATTCCAGTTATGCTGACTAGCCTTTCTGTCCTGTTCTGTGGAAACTGGTATGCAATGGTTGAAAACTGAAGCCTTCTTCATAGTGGTTTTCATGCACAAGGACCTAGGTTCAAGCCCTAGCTACCCATCTGTAGGGGGAATGCCTCACAAGCTTTTTTATTGAGTTCAAAATTAAATTTTATACAACATTCTTATAATTTATACTGCTTAAAGGTTCGATCTGCATTCTAAGATGCAAATTTAAACAACACTGTACTTAGATAAAAATTATATTGTTAGTTAAGAGCCCATGCTTTACAGAACTAAACTGGAAGCCAGTCATGAAAGCACAGAATAACATTTATTCTGGTATTAAAAAAAACCTGGGGGGGGGGGTTCCCAGAAGATGGTGGACTGAGAAGCTGCTAGTGGCTTGAGCTCTGACCACATCTTCTGGAAATGGTAGGATTTTCTGCCTTTAGTAGGCCAGTCAATAAGGGGTCCTAGCGGTGACACCAAGGAGGTGACTATAACTTAATTTGGGTTAAGAAATAGAGTAGAAAAAAGGGGGGAAAATTTTTTTTTCCATTTAATTATAAAGCACACCTCCTCCCCCTCCCCACCCCCCCATAACCAATCCCTGGGGACCAGCTCCTAGCAGGCTCCCCTGCTGAGCCTCTTTCTTTCTCTACCAAATTCCTGTCCCACCAGGGAGTATCATTCATTCTAAGTCTATACCCTTCTGAAACCTCTGGCCTTTTTTTTTTCTTTCTAAGTAGCCAACCCCCCCACCTCACCCCACATAGCTAATTAAATAATTAAAAATAAATTTTAAAAAATCTAAATAATAAAAAAATCTTTCCTTTCACCTCTTTTATGATTGTTCTTTTTCTTATCTTTTTCTTTTTTCTCTCTTTCTTTCTTTTTTCTTTTTCTCATTCTTGTCATCCTTTCTTCCTTAATCCTACAGCTTCCAAAGCCACAGGCCCCAGCCCCCACACCACCAAACAGTGTGCTTTTTTGAATTCACTGATACACATTTGGGAATTATTTTGGGGAAGAATTCTGACTCAGTGTGGACTCTCACTGTGAGTGTCTCTGCTCAACTTCCCTTCCTCCTTTAGCCACCCCTAGAATATACAGTAGATAGTAGATTTGCATAACTGTCTATTTCAGCCATCCTTGTCTAGTCCTGAGGGTTTTTTTTCTTTTCACTGATCTTTAATTACAGCTCTTTTTCTTATCTTTTCCCTTTTCTCTCACTTGTCTCTTTTTTCTTTTTCTTTCTTTTTTTTTATCTTGTCATACACTCCTTCCTTCCTTCTTCTTTGCCTTTCTGAATTTGTGAATTATTTGGAGGAAGAAATGTGACTCAGAGTGGACTCTCTATGTGTGTATCTCTGCTCTAGTCCCCTTTCCCCTCTTGTTACCCCTAGAATATACAGTGGATAGTAGATTTGCATAACTGTCTATTCTTGCTATCCTTTCTTTTCTCTTTCTTCTTTACTGGGATTTGGTTACTATTTTTTCACAGACTGGAGAAATTGTTTGGCTAACTGGTAGTGATTAAACTGCTTCAATACTTGCTTCAGTTGCTACTGTAATTCCTGAGGTTGGTGAGTGCAATTGTCATAAAGGTATTTAGTACAGTGTTGCTTGTGCTCAAGACACAACAACTGAAGAACAACGGAGCATAAAAAAAGAAACACATAAATCAAAAAAATGGGTAGATCAAAAACAAATAAAACTGCTACTCCAATGAATGAAGACAAGAGCCCAGAAGAAACTACAAATCGACCATAAGTAACCATAGATAAGAAAAGTATGCAAGCAATAATAAACTTATTAATCACAGAAATGAAAACAACATTGGAGGAAAGGAATGGCAGTATTAGGGAAACAACAGTTGAGACCCCCAAGGAAAATACTGATTATCTTGAGGCAATTAGAGAACTGAAAGCTGAAATAGCTGTAATGAAGAAAGAAGCTGAGGCAAGGGAAAGCAGACTAACAGAAGCAGAAAACAGAATTATTCAGACAGAGGATGAGTTAGAGAAAACTAAGAAAGAGGTGAAAGGGCTTAAAAAGAGATTGAGAGACACTGAAAACAACAACAGAGACATATGGGATGATCTCAAAAGAAGTAACATTCGCATAATTGGCCTGCCAGAGGAAGAAAGAGAGGAAGGGGAAGCAAATATTCTAGAGGAAATAATAGAAGAAAGCCTCCCAGACCTGAATAACAGAAAGGACATCAAGATTCAAGAGGCCCAGAAAGTACCAAACAGAATCAACCCAGACCTGAAGACACCAAGACACATCATAGTGTTGGCGAGCATAAATCAAGCCACCATCTACTAAAAGGAAGCAAAGATGTTTATTGACGAATTACAATCTGAGCCGAGATGGTGACTGACAGCAGTCTACCAAGCTCGACCCTGAACAGGGCTCAAACCACACAATTTATAGGAATTCAGAACACACTTGAGGAGGGGATCCACTCCATCTTACAATCTATGTCCAATTACATATTTTAAAAAAACGCGGAATCTAATCATTTTAAACCAAGCAAAAAGCGGGGTCCATACAAAGCGAAGCACGGGCTAATTTCAAACCTTGCAAAACTAGACAACCAATAAGGCTTGACCAGATATTAGGTCCTCACATCCCTCTACCATCATACCAGGCCATCTGGCAACCAGTATACCGCTGGGGCTGTACAGAGGTCCTGATAAGACTAGCCCTCACACAGAACTTCTGCAAAACACCTGATGGCCTTCACTGATTAGTCCTGTTTCTCAAAAGGGAAATGGCAAGGGGCTTTCACAAACAGGAATAAGAAGGGTAACTTGTAGGGAAAAAAAGGGGAACTTAACACTAAACACTCAAAAACTTAACATCTAAACCTAAAATGAAAAGGGGGGAAACTTAAAGTTAGCTTGAATACAAGGGAATTTTAAAGTAACAGCTAGTTACTGCCTGTCACATTCCCCACTAGTCTTGGCTGTAAATCAAATCCTTGATTCTTCCTCACCTTCTCTTTCTTCTTCTGTGTCATAATCAATGTATCCCCCCGTCTCTATGTAGGTTTTGAGAAGCATAGTTTTACCAATTCTCCTCTGAGTCATAGATACCATAGTCTTTCATAAGCAGGGACCCAGAGTGATAATCAAAAGCAAAGCAATCATGGGTCCAGCTATGGTGCTAATCAATGTCTTAACCCAAGTTGACCAGCTGGCAAATAGGTTTGAAAACCAGCTGGTGAACCAGTTGTCCTCGCTCAACTCTTTCCATTTCTGGGCCCTGTCTCCTATTCTGGCTTTTACTTCACTCAAAGTTTTCTTTATTAGCCCAGAATGGTTTGCATAGAAGCAGCAGGCCTTGTTGAGAGCCACACATAACCCTCCCTGTTTCAGGAAGATCAAATCAAGTCCTCTACGGTTTTGGAGAACCATCTCGGCCAGGGAGGTTAGCGATCCCTCTAGGGCTTCAATGGAGCCTTCTACTGTCATTAAATCTTTATTTACCACTTGGTCCAGCTGCACTATAGTGGACTCTTTGGCTAACATGATGGCTCCAACAGCAAGTGACCCAACTATTGCAGCTCCTGCCAATAGGGGGACTAATACCGGGGCTAGCTTCTGCCTCCTTGGCCTGAGGTGGTGGTCCTCCTGCCTTTCTAGGTGCTCCCATCCTGCCCCACCATGAGCATAGTATACATGGAGCAGGATGTGGATCAGAACACAAAGGCTCTCCTTAGGTAACCCATAATGGGATATTCAGGGAGCCATACCTGAAGTACAGGCCCACCAGGTCCCCTCTGGAGCTTTAAAAGAACTGCCCATTCCTGGGTTTTGCTAACCCTAATGGTATTATTGCAGTTACCCTGAAAAGGAGAGAGGTACAGCTTATAGTTAATAGTGATAATGCACGTTCCTCTTCCCTGGATATCTTCTAGGGTCATGTGGGGTTGTGTTCCCCACCTACACTCTGGGCCATTGGAATTTCCTGATGAGAGGGTCAGCTTCTTAATGTTTCCCTTGCTTGAGCCTATTTCTGCTATGGCTGCCACTCCTATGTAATAAGGGGGTTCAGGGTGTAGACACAACCAACAATCATGAGTTACATTTGGGGCAGAGTCATTTAAAAGGTTTTACATCAGTTCTACTGACCTCACCAGCATCTTCACTCTGGGATGTACTTCAGGTGGGATGTTGGTGCCTTGTCCCACTATCCCAGTTGGCTCCAGGCCGATCTGGTTTTCCCCAGCCTCCGCTACAGTTGGGGGTGGTGAAGTGACCCGGGGGTCCTGACCCAAAAGAATTGGTCTCAAAGGTCCAATGGGGTTCTGGGACCATGGCTGCACTTCCAAATGGATGGTGAAGAAGGTACTGGGGTTCTGCCCAGTGAAATCTACCACCATGCCCCATGTCTTACCTTTTGTCCATAAGTCAGCATCATACCAGGTTTTAACTTTTATGCTCAATGGGTTACAGTCTCCTATGGTGCAAGAGCCTCCATGGTGAGGCTCCTGGCGATGAGAGTTGCTGTCGTCATTCCGATGGATCCTCTGGAGTTCTATATATGTATCAGCTATATGAGGGGCAGCATTTCTCGCTGGGGAGATTGTATAACATTGAGGTTGTATATATTGATGTCCATGAGATCCATTCCCCCTAGGAGGTTGGCTCCAGGGTCTCTGAGCGCAGACAGTGAGCGGTCTGTCCCTCAGGTGGCGCTCTCTATCTATGGTGCCACACCCTCCATTGTTGGTGATTTGGCTGGAATCATTCCTTCCACTCCAGCTAGAACTAAATAAGTCGCAAAGGTCAAAAACAAATATGGGCTGTCCAGAGGTGAGGTACTCAAGGATTACCCGTTCGTCTGCATTCATCAGCTTCCACATGTATAAGGGGGAGATTGCAGGTTGGTCAGCTCAGGAGTACCAGTCGAGGCAAAACAGGAGCACCGGGACTAGTCCGAGAGCAGTCGGACCTTCATTGGGTCGGTGGTGGGCACGGCGCGCCATCTCTTCTGTTTGTCAGCCTCTGGAGGGTCTGCAGCGTCCACAGCAAACTTCTTCAGGCGGGCGTGGTGAATCCAGTGTCATTTTCCCGTGACTCTCGCAGCGGTTGGTGTGCTCAAGATTACAGTGAATGGTCCTTCCCACCGAGCCTCAAGATGATCAGGATGCAGTTTCTTCACCAGCACGGAGTCACCAGGCTCGAACAGGGGGACGATTTGGTCTCGGCCTTCCTCCCTCCGGGTTCCAGGTTTCACAGTCTGGACGGTGCGCCTGGCCTTCCCACGCACTACCTGAAGAGCCTGGAGAGATTCTAAGAAATTACCTCGCGCCACCTCAGCCAGTTTTTCAGCCCCTATCCGGGGCACAAGGGTAGGCAACTTGCCATACACAATTTCAAATGGGGTGAATCCAGACACATAGGGGGTATTTCTACTTTTTACCAATCCAGTCTCTATTTTTAACTTGGTCAAACTTTCCTTAAGTGTCCTATTCATCCTTTCCACTTGCCCTGAACTCTGGGGGCGATAGACGCAATGTAGCTTCCATTTAATTTGTAAAGTCTCAGCCAATTGTTGGGTGACCTTGGTGATAAACGCCGGACCATTATCCGACCCCAGAGAATAAGGGAGTCCAAACCTTGGGATAATTTCAAAGACCAATTGTTTTACCACTACCTGGGAAGTCTCCTTCTTAGTGGGAAAGGCCTCAGCCCATCCTGAGAAGGTGTCTATCATAACTAAGAGATACTTATAGCCTCCTGGAGCTGTAGGCATCTCAGTGAAGTCCACTTCCCAGTGTTCTCCAGGTTCTTCTCCTCTCCGTCGGGTTCCGGATCTCTTAACCTGGATGGGGTTGGCATTCACCCTGGCACATGTGACACAGCGGCTTGCCACACTTCGAGAGATCCTAGGCAAACCTACTATCAAATAGAATTTATTTATTAATTTTGCTAATTTTTCTCCCCCGAGATGAGTGCTTCCATGTGCCAACGTTACCACTTGTCTTCTCAGCTGTTGAGGCAACAGGATCTTTTCATCTGGGAGGATCATCCATCCATCTTTACTTGGCTTCTCTCTGAGTCTTTTGCCTAATTCTTTCTCTTGTTTTGAATAGTCTGGCTTTTGTCTTTGCAGTAGTTCCTTGGGTGAGGACACTACTAGCTGGGTATGGGTCCCTACTAGTCTTTTTGCCACCTCCCGGGCATTCTTGTCTGCCAATTGATTACCCTTAGTGATATCTGAGTTATCTTTTTGGTGCCCCTTACAGTGAATCACAGCCACCTTCTCCGGTCCCCACACAGCTGCCAGCAAGGCTAAAATTTCTGGTGCATGTTTGATGGCTTTTCCTCCTGCAGTTAGCAGTCCTCTCTCTTGATACAGTGCCCCGTGGACATGGACAGTGGCAAAAGCATATCTGCTGTCAGTGTACACATTTATCTTCTTCCCTGCTCCCCATTTGAGTGCTTGCGTCAGTGCTATTAACTCCGCCTTCTGGGCTGAAGTCCCTTGTGGTAATGAAGCGGCCCACAGGACCTCTTGGTTAGTGACCACAGCTGCCCCTGCATACCTTACACCATCCTCCACAAAGCTGCTTCCATCCGTGTAGAGGGTTACCAGTGCATCTGGCAGCGGGACATCTGTCAAATCAGCTCTTAGTGAGGTCAGGGCTTCCAGGATTTCTCCAGTCATGGTTGACTTTGTCCTCCGGGTTGGGGAGCAGGTTGGCAGGATTCAAAGCTGCTGTCTGCTTGAAAGTGACACAGGGTGGGTCAAGCAACAGTACCTGATAATGTGTGATCCAGGAGTTGGTCATCCACCAGTCCGGGGGAGAGTAAAGCAGTCTAGCCAGATTATGGGAAGTAACAATTTCTAGAGTCTGTCCAAATGTCAATTTAGTAGCCTCCTTTACCAGTAAAGCAGCGGCAGCCACTGTTCGCAGGCATCCCAGCCACCCAGCTGCCACAGGATCCAGGCGTTTAGACAGATAGGCTACAGGTTTCTTCCAGGGTCCTAGGGTCTGGGTGAGCACCCCCTTGGCTACCCCAACACTTTCTGTGATGAACAGCTGGAAAGGTTTATTGAGGTCATGGAGACTCAAGGCAGGGGCACTCACCAGGGCTTTTTTCAGTGCCTGGAAGGCCTTCTCCTCTGTCTCTGTCCACTTCAATGGCACATCACCTCCACCGGTGGCAGTGTAGAGGGGCTTGGCCAATTCTGAGAACCCTGGGATCCATAACCTGCAGTTTCCTACTGCCCCTAGCAATTCCCGAACCTGTCTTTTTGTGGAAGGGGTCGGGATCTTCAGGACCGTCTGGATCCTTCCCTGGGACAACGCCCAGTGGCCCTCCTTTATTTGGTAGCCCAGGTAGGTTAGTTCTTGGGCACACAGTTGGGCTTTCTTGGCGGACACTCTGTACCCCAGGACCCCCAGTACCTTTAACAGGTCTAGAGTAGCCTCTTCACAATCTCTCTGGGAGGAGGCAGCAATTAAAAGGTCATCCACGTACTGCAAGAGGCTGCACTCTGGATGTTCACCCCGAAAGCTAGATAGGTCCTTGCTCAAGGCTTCATCAAACAGGGTAGGGGAGTTCTTGAACCCTTGTGGAAGATGGGTCCAAGTCAGCTGTCCGGTCTCCCCTTCTTCAGGGTCCGTCCATTCAAAAGCAAATATGGGCTGGCTCTGGGGGGCCAGAGGAATGCTGAAGAAGGCGTCCTTCAAGTCTAAGATGCTATACCAAGTCTGTTCTGGTGGCAAAAGGCTGAGGAGAGTGTAAGGATTAGGAACTGTGGGGTGAACAGTCTCTACTCTCTTATTTACCTCTCGCAGGTCCTGCACCAGCCTGTAGTCATTTGTTCCAGGCTTCCGAACTGGGAGAAGAGGCGTGTTCCATGCTGATTTACAGGGTACCAATATACCAGCCTCCTTCAGGTGCTGGATATGTGTCCTGATGCCTTGCTGGGCTTCTCAGCTCATGGGATACTGATGAACATGGGCTGGAGTGGCAGAACTGATTAATTGCACCACTATGGGGGTCACATGTTTAGCTAACCCAGGAGGGTTGGTCTTGGCCCAGACATTAGGAACCTCCTTCTTCCACTGCTCTAGCAAGTCCAAATTGTTTACCTTTTCTGGGTCCTCATACAGCCGGTACGCCTCACTTGCTGGCATAGTGAGAAGGATCCGCCCACCAAGTTGCACTGTGGGTCCCTTATCTGCCTCAAACGAGACAGTCACTTGAAGCTTATGGAGGAGATCTCTTCCTAGGAGTGGTTCCGGGCATTCAGGGATTTACCAGGAAGGAATGGGTGATAGTCTGTAGGCCAGGGCCAGAAATTCTCCCTATAGACTTTGGATAACTCTTTACTTCCCCAGTAGCACCTACAATCTTTACTTTTTCTTGTCCAGTGGGCCCTACTGGTTGCTGAATTACTGAATGAGTGGCCCCAGTATCCACTAAGAAATCAACTAACTTTCCCCCTACTGAGAGTTTTACCCTGGGCTCCCGGGGGCTGAGGGAGCCCTGACGTTCTTAATCAAAAAGCAATAGGGGCGCCTCCTCTTCCAGGGGAGACTTCTTAGTCTTCTGGTACTCCGGACAGTCCTTCTTACAATGTCCCTCTTTCTTACAAAATGCACACTGGTCCTTCCCCAAAGGTTTGGTTTTCCCTGGATTCCTAGGCAGTCCCCAACTCTTTCCTCCTCCGCTTTCCTTTTTAAAACTTCTTTTCCCTTCTCTGCCTTTTGTCTCTCTTGCCATAAGGACCTGGGTCATCTTTTTACTAAGCTCCACCGTAGCCTTTGCCGGATATTCTCTATTCTCAAAGACCTTCTGGGCTACTGCCAGTAACTCAGAAAGAGACTTCCCTTCGAAACCTTCTAATTTCTTCAACTTCTTTCTAATATCTGGGGTGGATTGGGCTACGAACTGGAGAATGATAGCTTGCGCATTCTCTGGGGCTTTAGGGTCTATAGGAGTCCAAGTGTGATACACTTGATAAAGCCTCTCCAGAAAAGCGGTTGGGCTTTCATTCGCCTCCTGCCTACACTTGGTCACCTTAGACAAATTAGTAGGCTTTCGTCCAGCAGCCCGAATTCCTCTTAATAGAGTCTGGCGGTACCTGGCAAGGGCTTCAAACCCAGCACCTCTTCCACCTCCTGGTCTGCAAGTGTTTCTCCCCGATGATTCTGAACCTGCTTCTTTCCCTCCTGCTTAATTCTCTCCCTTTCTTCCACCATAAACAAAGTATTTAACAGCTGTTGACAGTCATCCCAAGTAGGTTGGTGAGTGTAAAAGACAGACTCAAGCAGGGTAGCTACTCCCTCTGGGTCCACTGAGAAGGGAGGGTTTTGATTCTTCCAATTATATAAGTCGGAGGTAGTGAAGGGAACATACACTCTTAGGGGCCTCCCTCCAGCATCCGACTCCCCCACCTCCCTTAAGGGGAAATCTCCTGCTGGTGCCGTTTTGGGTGCAAAGGTCATCCCCGCCCTAGTGTGGGGCGGGCTTAAGAAACCTGAAGGGACCCCTGTGGTGGAGTTCGGTTCGGGAGCAGTGGCCTTAAAGGAGCCGGAGTATGGAGGGGGGCCCCCAATCCTCCATCTACTTGGTCTCGGAGGAGACTCAGGGGGGCTCGGGAGAACAGGATAGGAGGGGCGCTGAAGCGTCCCAGCTCTCCTGTCCCCCCGTACCATGTACACTCCTGATTTTCTTTTGGACTCTCCCTTCTCCTTGGAACCCTTCTGACACTCTTGTAAATACTAAGGCTTATCATAAATAATACCAGCCCAAATATCTATGTATGGCATCTGATCGGGGTGCCCCGGGTCCCCAAAAATCACGTCTTGCACGGCTGTGCAGGTGCCTGGGTCCAGGCTCCCTTCCTCCCGCCAGCCCACTCCAAACGTGGGCCATTCTCTGGCACAGAACTTCCGCAGTGTGAAGACATCCACCCAAACCCCAAACCTGGCAGCCCTGTGAGAGAAGTCTGGGAAATTTTTAATTAGACATTCCAGGGGGGAGAGAGGGTAGGTTTTCGACTGGGTCTGTCCCATTTCCCTGTCAAAATGGAATAGTAAGGAAACAAACAAGATAACAATTATCACAGCAGTCACACCAAGAACCACCTTTACTCGTCCACTCACTTGCTGGCCAGCACACAAAATGCTCTCATACGTTCTCCCACTCTCACACTTTCTCCCACTCTCACACCTTCTCCCTATCAACCCAAAGGGTGTCCACTTGGGACCTTCTCCCCTTTCAGGGCTATGGGAGAGTTCTATTAGTCGAGACTCCAGTTTTCTAATCTTAAATTTTTAGCCTCTTGTGGTACTGTAACACAAAACAGGGGGAGAGACAAACAAAGAGACAGACCGCAAGTACTGCGAGCTCGACAAGACAGATTACAAGTGGGAAAAAGAACTGACATCCGAAGGACGTCAGACACTCAACAGTGCTCACCTGGCCGGCCCCTCGAGGGACCTTAAGGGGCCTTAGCTTAGGGGTGACCGTATGATCCCCGGTCCAGGTCTCAAACGAATTGAGAACCCCACTCAGCTGAAACGACCCCACGGACATGCAGGTTAGAGCCCACTCAAGCCCCGTAGCTTTTAGGCCATGAGGCACATAGCATTCACACACAGACACTTACAGCAGATCACTCACTCAGTCAAGATAGGGCAATTACCATTCCGGCCGCTGCTACTAAGGAATATTGCTAGTTAGGCCTTCGAGAATCACTGGAGAGTAGCTCCAGCCAGACCCCTCAGTTGCACTAACAGGCTCAGCCTTTTCACGAATTGCCAAAGTGAGAAAAGACAAAGAAGACAGACAAAGTGTGGCCACAAGAGACAAAACGCGGTCGGACCCTGTTTCAGATCCAATTATCACCCAACCCTGGGCTGTCGGACCCTGTTTCAGATCCTTAGGTCGCGGACCCTGTCTCAGATCCAGTTATCACCCAACCCTAGCATCCTGGAAGTCGTCACTTCCCAGCGCTGCAGTCTGGGATTTCAACGCAGCATCCCGCAATCCACAGACCCCCACGCCCCGTGGGACGTGCACAAAAATCAAGCTTGACTTACCAGTCCTCCAGAGGCACAAAACTGAAAACACACAAAATTTAGGCCTGACTTACCGGCGCCGGGCAGGGCTTCCAAGGCCTCCGGGGGTCCGGACCTGGGATGGGGCGTCCTCAGGAATTCCCATCTGAGGAATCTCACTGGGGCCTCCAAATGTTGGCGAGCATAAATCAAGCCACCATCTACTAAAAGGAAGCAAAGATGTTTATTGACGAATTGCAATCTGGGCCGAGATGGTGACTGACAGCAGTCTACCAAGCTCGACCCTGAACAGGGCTCAAACCACACAATTTATAGGAATTCAGAACACACTTGAGGAGGGGGTCCACTCCATCTTACAATCTATGTCCAATTACATATTACAAAAAACGCGGAATCCAATCATTTTAAACCAAGCAAAAAGCAGGGTCCATACAAAGCAAAGTGTGGGCTAATTTCAAAACTAGACAACCAATAAGGCTTGACCAGGTATTAGGTCCTCACATCCCCCTACCATCGTACCAGGCCATCTGGCGACCAGTATACCGCTGGGGCTGTGCAGAGGTCCTGATAAGGCTAGCCCTCACACAGAACTTCTGCAAAACACCTGATGGCCTTCACTGATTAGTCCTGTTTCTCAAAAGGGAAAGGGCAAGGGGCTTTCACAAATAGGAATAAGAAGGGGAACTTGTAGGGAAAAAAAGGGGAACTTAACACTAAACACTCAAAAACTTAACATCTAAACCTAAAATGAAAAGGGGGGGAACTTAAAGTTAGCTTAAATACAAGGGGATTTTAAAGTAACAGCTAGTTACTGACTGTCACAAATAGTCACAATGAGAAGAAGTAAGGATAAAGAAAGGATCCTAAAGGTTGCAAGAGAGAAACAAAAAGTCACATACAAGGGAAAACCCATAAGATTATCTGCAGATTTCTCCACTCAAACTCTAAAAGCTAGAATAGAATGGCAAGATATCTATTGAGCCCTGAATGAAAAAGGGTTTCAACCAAGGATAATATATCCTGCTAGACTTTCATTCAAACTAGATGGAGGGATCAAAACCTTCTTAGACAGACAACAGTTAAAGGAGGCAACCATCACCAAACCGGCCCTGAAAGAGGTTTTAAAAGACCTCTTATAAACAAGAACATCACTAGAATACTGCAATATATCAGAGCAAACAAAAAAAATTTTTTTGAACAATGGCACTATAATACATTAAACCCATAATATCAATAAAAAACATCAGGGGGTCATGTGGTGGGACACCTGTTTGAGAGCACATGCTACAATGTATAAGGGTCTAAGTTTGAGCCCCTGGCCCCCACCTGCAGGGGGAAAGCTTTGTGAGTGGTGAAGAAGGGCTACAGGTGTCTTTCTCTCTCCCTATCTCCCCCAACCCTCTCAATTTCTGACTGTCTACATCTAATAAATAAAGATAATCTAAAAATCTAATTTTTAAAAAAATCATAATATCTTTTAAAAACATAAGGATTTGGAACTATATTCACCACTTCTTTTTTATGCCCATGATGGGGAGAAAAATGTTAAGTGACCAACTCAAATTATTTAAAATAATATTTTTGATACATATGTAAACATGACTATGTTAAATCTGTCTGCAGCTTATTGCTTGTATGGATTAGCCTAAAGGACATGCAGCTTCCTGGGCCAGTGGGGGGTGGGAGTGGGCGGGAGGGATGGGTCACAGTCCTTTGGTGGTGGGAATGGTGTTTATGTACACTCCTAGCAAAATGTAGACATATAAATCAGTAGTTAATTAATATGAGAGGGGGAAATCAATTGTATGTCTCAAAGTTTCTCAAAAGACAAACTGAATCTTTTTAATATATAGGCTGTGTATTTGATATGCGGACTCTCTCAAAAGCCTAGACCAAGTAGATTAGAAGCATCCAATAGCACAGCTATATACAAGATACTGGATACTGTACAGCAAACCATAACAAAGGGACTTTTCAAAGTTAACCCAATTAACAAATAATGTGATGATAATATTAACTATCGATTGTCTTTTTGAACCCTAAGACAGCAGGAACCTCACATCTTCACTATAGAGTCCCTACTTCCCCCAGTCCTGGAACCCTTGGATAGGGCCCACTTTCCCGTGTGCATCTCCCAATCCAAACCAAATAATATTGCATCCGCTGATCACAACCTAACCAAAGCAACGATTGCCAGCTCAACATGCTTCACCTCAGACTGTATCCAGAGACTTCACATGTGGAATGACAACCCTTCAGCTTCATTACTCGGGTGAGACCTTTCCTTTTATAGTACACTCTAATTTCATCTCAGGTAGTTCACTTTCTAACAAAGTCCCATAACCTAGATATACACCAGTTTCTGTGAGAGAGAGCTTATGTGCACACGTATCCATAAACTACTGCAAAATATATACCTGAAAGCAGAAGTACATTAGAGTTTGCAGTGAGTACCTCCCTAACACTTCCTCTTCACTATTCCAAGCTTGGGATCCATGATTGCTCAACAAATTGTTTGGCTTCATATGTTAACTCTCTTTTCAATCACCAGGTTCCAGATGCCACCAGGATGCTGGCTAGGCTTCCCTGGATTGAAGACCCCACCAATGTGTCCTGGAGCTCAGCTTCCCCAGAGACACACCTTATTAGGGAAAGAGAGAGGCAGACTGGGAATATGGACCGACCAGTCAACGCCCAGGTTCAGCAGGGAAGCAATTACAGAAGCCAGACCTTCTACCTTCTGCAACCCTCAACGACCCTGGGTCCATGCTCCCAGAGGGCTAGAGAATGGGAAAGCTATCAGGGAAGGGGGTGGGTTATGGGGATTGGGTGGTGGGAATTGTGTGGAGTTGTATCCCTCCTACCTTATGTTTTTGTTCATTAATCCTTTCTTAAATAAAAAATTAAAAAAAAAAAAAGGAATACCCTTCCCTGGTTGGCTGTTATTTTGTATCTCACGACTTACTACCCTCAACTTTAGAAAAAGAGAGAGAAAGAAAATTAGTTTTACATATCAATATGAAAAATATTGGCAGAGTATTTACATGAAAATGTCCAGTGGAGATAGGTCTATAGTCTTCAAAAAGAAATGATTGAGGTTAGACAGATATTTAGAGTTAGCATCAATTAGATAATTAACAAAATCACTCTAGTACATGTCTCTCTAATTCAGTAATCAATCACCACTGCTGAATTTACAAAACACTGAACTGGGTTATGCTCTAATTCCTTCATCTGGAACACCTGACTTGTTCACTAAAGTCTTACTTGCTCTTTTTGTCCCTCACCTCATTTACTCTAATCCTAATTAGTCTTCTATGTTCCTATTGGTCCCTTCCTTATTTTCCCCTAAATTCTTCCTTATGGCTAATGAAATCTGGCCCTGCACCTGTACCTGGTATATTGACTCATCCTGGTAGTATAAGCATTGACTGAACTTTATTGATACAGAAGAGAATTTTACTGATGGTCACACCTCATGCAAAGGTTATATTACTCCTCAGGGCATCACTGACAGAATCATGTGTGAGGTCATCCCTCAGGTCCATCATTATAACTGGCCCTTAATTCTATGCTCACCTCCCTCGGTACCACACAGGAATATAGTACGTTATAAAGATTCAACCTACAGTACTTTCCTCAGCCATGACTATGCTATAACAAAATGTTATTTCAATACAGCTTTAGTCTCTCTTGTCCATTTCTTTTTTTAAGGGGTAGTACTTTTTCTTTCTTTCTTTCTTTTTTTTACACGTCTCTATGTCAAGTTCCTCAAACCCTAAAATATCCATTAGTTTTCATTATTTTTAATCTGACTCTGCCTTCCACTTCCTCTGCAATGGTAAAAACTGTTCCTTTTCTTTCTTTTTTAAATCTTTATTTATTGGATGAAGACATCCAGAAATCAAGAAGGTAGATGAGACAGAGAAGAGAGACAGACACTTGCAGCAGTGTTTCACCACACGCAAAGCTTTTTCTCTTAGAGGTGAGGGTTGGGTGCTCAAACCCTGGTCCTTGTTAATTGTCACATGTGCCTTCAACCAGGTGCACCACCACCCGCCCCCTAAAGCCGCTTCTTTTCCTTGAAACTTCTGAAAGGTTTCATTCATTTTTTGTTCATAGCTACAACTTTAGCTTATGATTCCCAGAAAACAAACTCTGAGAGGAAATTCCGAAGACAAGATGCATGTTAGGGTCACTCTTTGGAATAATATATGTAAGGAGTTGAGGGAATATAGTCGTAGGAGAGCAGCAGAAGAAATTGAACTGTGTTGTCTATTTACCCATGGGTCCCACCTCTATAGACATTCTTCAGTTAAACGGAATTAAATGGACACAGTTACCTCAAATAAAAACAAGGTCAGACTTGTAAAACCTCACATTAACCACTGCTTAGATAAAGGCTATTTCTAAATAGGTAGAAAAACTTTGGGTAAAGAATTTCTTACAAGCTAAGGGTTGTCACCATGAGAGGAATTCTCCTTACCAGAGTGAGTTACCAACATTTAGAGGAAATGAGTCTTGAAGAGTGATTTGGGTATACAGCTATAGTCACTATATCTATCATTAATCAACTATCTATCATTTTCTCCTTTGTTTTAAATAAGTCCAGAGTGATTTCACTATTTTTGTTGTTGTTGTTACCACTGGCATTTCATCACTCCAGACTCACCTTCTCAGCTAGTCAACGACTGCCACCTCTCCAGATTCAAAGGAGGTCTCGAAACTTTACATCAGGCTCAACCTGATGCTGTTGACTGGCTACGGAAGAAGGGCAAACGCTAGAAGAAGAAGCTAGAAAGAGACAGAGAGATAGAAAGACAACATAACACCAAAACTTTCTTTAGTGCTTCCATCCTCTGACTTTACTAGATTTACAAAGTTTTCCTAATTCCTTCCTCAAGTATTTCCCTACCAGAATATGTAGATAGAAATAGCTGTTTTTTGCAGTCCTCACGATCATTGTAAAAACTGTAACTACCACACTAAGTGAATTTCATAGATGTAAGAAATCAATGAATTGTTATGATTTCATAATCATTCTAGCCTTCTGGGGACTCCAGCTGCTATTAACATAATAGATTATAACTGATATTGAAACCATTACAATTTTAAGATATAAGTAATATAAAGTAGTAAAACAAAAAGTCAGACTCTGAAGGCCCATGCAGCAATTCTTTTATTCGTTAAGCATCCTGAATTTGCAATATAAAAAAGTTATATGCAGCATTTTTCTTATAACAACTTTTTGAGAAAGAAATAACCTTCCTCAAGTATGCATATGGTTATGAAGGAAAAAAAATGTAGGTCTATTGTCAGGAAACCTAAAGACCAAATGAAGCATAATTACTAGTGCAGATTTTGCACAAGTTAAGTCTCATTCTGAAACCTTAGTTTCCTCAGCTGTAAAATGATAATGACAATAATAATAAAATCAACCTGACAAAGTACATTAAAAAAGTACAGTTTGGACAATAAAAAAAAACTTTGTATTGGTTAGTTACTTGTTGTCAATCACTCTACTAATTGTTAGTTGTTGTAAATCACTCTACTAATTGCATTACATCTATTCCTCATCTATTAAACCCTACTCTATCTCAAAGAAGATGGCCTTATTATTATCTCTACTTAAATGAATAAGCAACATGAAACTTGGAACGATTAAGTAGCTTCCTTATGGCCACACAGCTAGTAACCATCAGATGTGTCCAACTCCAGAGAATATAAATTAATTATCTTCTGCATCCTCTCAGTAAAATAAACCTGAAGAACTTTTAGACTGCTACATCTTGATTTCAAATGCACCTTTGTACTGATCCATGTCTTTGTTGACCCTGAGTGTCTTTGTTATGAGTAGATAGGTAGTATAGATTTCCTCTATTCAATCAACTAGTTTGAAGAGTTTACCCTGGAGCTTTATGCTAGTAAGAGAGTAGTGGTTACAGTCTTCACTGTTATTGAACAGACGTAAAATGTTGGTATGCTTCTAAATTCTGCTTCTAAGACCCCTTCTGTTGCATTGCTTGATGTTGTAATCTATTTACATAATCATTGTTTTCATTGGTTTAATCCCCACTGATTGGCGCGCTATTTTCCTTCTCCCCATCCCCTATCCTGCGTACTTCCTCTTCCTGACACTTCCGCCTCAGGAGATATAAAAGACAGGGCTTTCCAATGAAGAGAGATTAGAAGAGATTAGATTGTTGAATTGCATCCCTGCTCCTTAATAAAGACTGTACTGCGTTCCCAGCTCAGCCATGAGTCCCTGGCCATCTGTGAAGCTAGACCAGCAGTAAAAGTCTAATTCAGAATTGCTGATAATAACTGACGGTCAAACCATTCTCAATGAATGAACTCCAAACAAAAGTTTTAGCACAATTCACTAATTCTTACAAGACTAAGGGTGAACTGCCAATTTTAAGTGGTTTTTCTTAGTCATTATTTCTAAGTGTGTGAACATCCAAAGATATTTTTGTTGTTGTTGTTGTTTTGTTTTTGTTTGTTTGTTTGTTTTAGTAAATTCAGACAGACTCTACTCTCCAAATATACTTTATTATTCCTGTGATGTAAGGGTAAATTCAGCCTAGTTCCTTTTTTAATTACTCTATTTCTCTGAGCCAAAAAAAGAAGTTTCAGAATTTATCAGAACTCATTCCAAAATATAAGCTATTCACCTGTAAAAATAGGGTTGACGGGATTTGGGAAAAATGCAATTATATTTTTTTAAGGCACAAAAAGATTTTAATTGCTCACTTTATTTTTCTAAGGATTCTGAAAACTCAAAAGAGGGGCTAAACATATTGTGGACTTTATAAAAGAAATTAACTTCCCAGATTAATATATTGTTTGCCAAGTTTTAGTTTAGAGTGAACTTTTACAACCAAGTTATAAAACTCCTGAAAATACCATAGGGACTGAGAATGGAAAAGCTCTGAGAACTCCAATATATCTGATGATAACCTTAGAACCAAAAACACATGGTGAGATTACTAGCCCAAATGGTTAAAAAAAAGGACAGAGTCGGTTCATATGGTAAAATAAATGATATATTTTATGGCGTTCATATATTTTGAAAGGCATGCCATAGGGTATTCTGTAAAACTTTATTTGGATCTGTGGGAGACTGAATGACTCATTGGTAAGTAATGGGATACAGAACCCTCTGCTTCAGGGCCACCAGTACAAATCTTCCCTTGGAAGAGAAAGAGAGGGATATATATAATTGTTATAATGGATGAACTTTAGTTTAATCCCTACTCACCACCCACTCCTGCACTCTACATATTTCTATGCCTTCCCCAGACCTTCAATCTTGGTACTGAAAAGTTTCTTTAAAATTGAAGGGTACATGCATTTTTAATAAAGTGAAGAAAAAATGATGTTCTTGTTTATTTTAATTCTAATTTAGTCAATAAACAATTTGTGGAGACTTTAATAGACATCAGGTAACCATCAATCTCTGGATTGATAATCAGCTAAATAATTTCATGTAGATATCTAATTCTCATGGCCCTTTAAGATATATGTGTGTTAAAAAAGGGGGGACAGGTGGTGGCACACCTGATTGAGCACACATGTTACAATGTGCAAGGACCCAGGTTCAATCCCCTGGTTCCCACGTGCAAAGGGAAAGCTTCACAAGTGGTGAAGCAGGGCTGCAGATGTCTCTCTGTCTCTCTCCTTCCCTATCACTTCCTTCCCTCCCTATTTCTACCTGTCTCTATCCAATAAATAAATAAAGATAATTAAAAAAAGATATACGCATGTTACCAACACACTGATAGATAAGAAAACAGAAGTTTAAAGAAATCAGGTTGCACTAAGGCTGGAATAGATAGACTTAGAACCCAACACAGGTTAGTATGTTTCTGAAGACTGTCTCTTGGTTAAGCTCTTGGCCTCTTAAGAAAGTATTAAATTTAAGACAATTCACTTACATTTTGTCCCCAGCAAAATAAAACATGTAGGCTGACAATGAATTTCAACTCTCTAGTTTTCAAACAAGCTCTACTATTGAGAGGCCTTACTTCAGAAACAATTTCAAATGTTTTAAAGTGATTTTTAGCCTTCCGTGAGTGTACACCCCATAATGATGGAAATATGCATCACCATTCTATTAGTGGAATTAATTGTTCACTCAGGGGCAAATCTAGCACATGTGACATTCAGAACAGATCATTTTTAGCAGTCCTCCCTCTTCATGACAAAACTGTGTGGAGGAATAGCCAAGAAGAGAAAGATAATAATAATATAAAATAATTGCAATCAGGAAGCAATTTTCTTTTATTAAAAATCATATATTTGTGTAGAGGTATGCATATAATTGAATTAAATTTTAATGATACTGTTGAATCTCAGAAAATATTATTCCTATGAACTAAAAGCTGCACTTCCCAATGAAAACCTTTTCAGTTCATGTGTGATTTCACTGTTCCAACTGGATTTTTTTTTTCAGAAAGAGAGATAGAGAAAAAAACACCACAGCAACAGCAACAGTGTCCCCCAAGAGTATAGCACTCCCATGTGGTATCAGGGCTCTAAAGGAGGCCTCTCTCAGGGCAAGACAACTCCACTACCAAGTGGCCTATGCTTCTCATTTTCTGGTGTCACCAATGTCTACCTAGCATATGCATGAGCCATAGTACTTGCTGTACTGTGTGCTCAAGCCCGGGTCACATGTATAGCAAGGTAGGTACCCTCTCAAGTGAGTTATCATCCCAGCCCCCGTATTTCACATCTGGAACTCTGATTTTCAAACTCTAAATGATAACACAGATAAAACTGAAGTAAGTAAAATTCTATTTCTTTGTCTTTACCAACACTTCATCATGTATTTCAAATCTATTTAAGATGCAGGGACATATAATATAGGAATTAAAGGATCATTAAGTACCTGGACCTTATTAAGTATTAAAAAAAAAAAAACTTCTTGAAACAAGCATTTAAAACTGAGCCCCCACGTGTTGAAAAGCCAACTGTGTAACTAGGTGTTCATTAAATTAACTTCCATGTGGTAAACAATGTTTATTAAAAGGACAAGTAATAAAAGTGTGCTAATTTGAAACTTACATGTATTAGAAAATTTACCATTATAACTGTTTAGAACACATGCATTTTTTTTTCAGAGAAGTATTTTGTTACTGACATTGGATAGAATTGCAGGCACATGGTTATAATGAAAACCAACCTACATTTGTTAAGTTTTATTATTGTTTTTAAGTAGCATATTTTTTAAGTTCCCATGGGCCCTGTCTGCAGGGCATATAATATTCACATACCCCAAACTTGGGGTGCCATTACCTCAGCTACTTATCAATACTGGCTTACCCAAAATATAAACAAAGGCCTTGTATCTCCTATGAGGCATGGAGTATTCACAAAGGTTAAGTAAGCCCTTTGTGAAAATAATTCTTTAAAGGAGAAAGACACATTTTTTAGCACTTCAGTTAAGTCCTCATTTGAAACAAGATGCCCTTAATAACCACTTCCAATAATAAGAGGTGAAAGCAGACATGTACTAGTACTATTTTAATTTTTTTGACATGTTAGCATTATGTCCAAATAACGCAATCAATGCAATATGGCTACATGACAGCATAAATAAGATAATACATATCAGATGACATGACCTGAAGTCTAGAAGGTGGTGCAGTGGATATAGCCAATCATATAACCTACTGATAATTCAAATTGGAGAATTTCAGTGATAGAATACCTACTTTGCATTTGGTTCCAGCCTCCTGCCAACAAATACAAGACCCCCTAGAACTCCATAGATAGTAGAGTAGTGCTCTCTCTCTCTCTCTCTCTCTCTCTCTTTCTCTCTCTCTACCCCCTGTTTCTATTTGTCTAAAATTTAATTTTAAACCGGAAAAAAAATTGTCCAGCCAGGGAAGACTGATAGAATTCAAAACCATACGTCAATATTAAATTCTAACTTATTATTTTTTTCTTTTTTAATATTTATTTTTTATTCCCTTTTGATGCCATTGTTGTTTTATTGCTGTAGTTATTGATGTCATTGTTGTTGATAGGACAGAGAGAAATGGAGAGAGGAGGGGAAGACAGAGAGGGGGAGAGAAAGACAGACACCTGCAGACCTGCTTCACTGCCTGTGAAGTGACTCACCTGCAGGTGGGGAGCCAGGGGCTCAAACTGGGATCCTTATGTCTGTCCTTGTGCTTTGTGCTGTCTGCGCTTAACCCACTGTGCTACCGCCCAACTCCCTCTTCTAACTTATTATCTTTAAAGGTTTGTCTATTATGAGAGAACGAAAAAGAAAGCTCAGAGTGCCACTCAGCTCTGCTATCAGGTAGTACCAGAGAATGAATCTATGGCCTCTAGAGTCTCTGGCATACAAGTTCTTTCTTTCTTTCTTTCTTTCTTTCTTTCTTTCTTTCTTTCTTTCTTTATTTATTTATTTATTTATTTATTTATTTATTTATTTATTTTCTCTTTTGTTGCCCTTGTTATTTTTCATTGTTGTTGTAGTTATTATTGTTGTTATTGATGTCATTGTTGGATAGGACAGAGAGAAATGGAGAGAGGAGGGGAAGACAGAGAGGGGGAGAGAAAGATAGACACCTACAGACCTGCTTCACCGCCTGTAAAGCGACTCCCCTGCAGGTGGGGAGCCGGGGGTTTGAACCAGAGTCCTTATGCTGGTCCTTGCTCTTCACGCCACATGTGCTTAACCTGCTGGGCTACCGCACGACACCCCCACACACACATTCAAGTTCTATGCTCAAGTGGCCAGAATTACCTCCTGGTCATAACATTAGACTTAAAGTTTATAACTTAATGTCATCAAGTTTGTCAGAGATTTTGAGGAAATTGTGCCTAGCACATTTAAAATGGGCTGGTGGATAAATATGGGGCAGTAATATAACTCAAAGTGAAAGTACTTAATAGCCCTATGTGATAAGACTTAGATATAATATGCTTGAAATCCTAGTAAAAGTGCCTAAATAAGGCATCGTAATTCTGGTTTTGAACAACAAGTGATATTCAACATTTAAACAACTGGGAGAAGTCTAAGATCTTCAAATAAAGAGAGGACTACAAAAGTTGGATAAGGGCAAGAGACTAACTCACTTAATAACAGCCCTGTTGGTCAATATCACACTACCCCATCATCTAGGGCCCTAGTCAAGGAATCCTTGAACTCCCATATAAATATGATGGGCCTACACCTCTCATGGAGCCCTCTCTTCACCATTAATGGTCACTTCCATAAGGAACGTCATGATAACCCCTCTTGCAGACCTTCCCAGGTCCTTGCCCTCACCATAAAGTAATAATGGTATGGACTGCCCAGAGAAGATATAAAATCACCCCCCCCCAAGTAAAAACAATAATAATAACAAACACCAAAATGTTTCAGAAGTAGGCATAAGACAGTTACCACTTTCAGAACTGTGAAACAAAGGAAAACCATTAGACATATTAAAACTTAGAGATTTAGAGGGTGAATAAAAGGTGAGGGCTCAGTCCTTTAAAGATACTGTTGCCAGATGAGCCTTACTTACACTGTGACTGTTTAGAAGGGTAACTTGGAGTCACGTCAATGAGATCATCAATGATTATTCCTTTCCCTGAATTATTTCACTTAACATGATCCCCTAAAATTTCTTCTACATTGTGGCAAAAATTAGATATTATTCAAAAAGAAGGAAATGTCCTCCTTTCTTTCACTGAGCATTATTTCATATGGAAAGATGTGTTTGTCCTGAAGTCAGGGCCAAGAAAAAAATCACTTTGATGAGAAAAAATGGTTTAACATATATTTACATAGTGAATGCCAGGTGGTAGTAAAATGTACCCAGTAAAATGAGTGCAATATGATGTGTAAAGATCCCAGTTCAAGTCCCCACTCCCCACCAGCAGAAGAGAAATTTCCGGAGTGGTTGAACAGTACTGCAAATGCCTCTCTCTCTTTTTTCTATATTTCTGCCCCCCTCCTCTCTCTCTTTCTCTCTCTCTCTCCATATATATATATATATATATATATATATATATATATATATATATATATATGCCATCTGTTCTCTATAATAAAACAGCCTTAGTGGTACAGGCACTGAACTCCAGTCATAAACCTGATGGCAAATAAAATATAGTAATATATACAACTGGAAAAGTTATCATATTCACCATTTAAGTGTATATAACTGGAAGATACTGGTAAAACTCAAAATAATAGAAGGAAAATACTGTTTAAAAGTAAGTGACAGTTTTAAAAAACATATTTTGCCTGATTTCCTAATGACGCATACTACTGCTACTTCTCTATTGTTGTTTTTCTCTAAATTCCATTTTCCTAAAATAAACCAATTCCACGTGATAAGTCTTAAGAAGGAGGCCTGTGATGTGTGCAAAAACGTTACTCATAATTTGACATTTAGATTGTGTTCCCAGGGAACTGTAGAGCACTAGATTCTGTTCAATATTCACTGCTGTTTAGCCCACTTACATATGGCATTAAAAGGATTATACCATTGGGAGACGGGCGATAGTGCAGCGGGTTAAGCGCACATGGCGCCAAAGCACAAGGACCTGTGTAATGATCCCGGTTCGAGCTTCTGGCTCCCCACCTACCATTACATTACATGACTTTCTCAAGATTGCTCTTCAGTTATGATAAAATCAAGCTTTTCTGCGACCTATTTGTAAGCATCGATAAGTAGCCAATACATTTTAGAGACCATTGTACTATAACCAACTTTAATTTTTAACAGTTTTCTCTATGACTTTGACTATTTAATGATAGCAGCTGGTGAGTGAGTGTGTGTGTGTGTGTGTGAGTGCGCGCGCGCACATGCACGCACACATGCATGCTACATCAAAATCATTTCTATGGGAAAAACCATAAAACTCCTCTAAAAATATAAGACAAACATCACTCAATCACTCTGCAAAATATTTTTTAAAAATTCAAAATAGACACCTTAATTTAACAACAAGTGACAGAAAGATTGCTTATAAAGCAGTATTAATTTTTAGATAGTAAATATTTATGACTTATGAAAGATCTAGACTTTCAGTGATTTTAAAGACATTTTTGATCATCTCAATGTCTCATAAAAGAATGACTTGAGGGCCAGGTGCTGGCACACCAGACTGAGTGCACATGTACAATGCTGAAGGACCCAGGTTCCAGTCCCCACCCGCCAGGGGGAATTAGTGTTTTAGGTGTCTCTCTGTTCCTCTTCCTCTCTATTATCCACTGCCTTCTCAATTTCTGTCTGTCTCTATCCAATAAATAAATAAAGATCATTTTTTTGCTCCAGTGTTATTGCCGGGGCTCGGTGCTTGCACCTCGAATCCACTGCTCCTAGAGATCAATCTTCCCCTTTTATTGCCCTTGCTGGTCTATGATTGCTGTGGCTATTATTATTGTTGTTGTTGTTACTGTCGTTGGATATGACAGAGAGAAATCGAGAGAGGAGGGGAAGGCAGAGAGGGGGAGAGAAAGATCGACACCTGTAGACCTGCTTCACCACCTGTAAAAGCGACTCCTCTGCAGGTGGGGAGTCAGGGGCTCTAACCGGGATTATTACTCTGGTCCTTGTGCTTCTCGCCAAGTGCGCTTAACCAGCTGCAATACCGCCGGACTCCCTAATTTTTTTTTAATGAACTCCTTGTTCAAGGGTGACGTGATATTTGTGCAATTATCCCAAAATTACTTCTTGGATATTATTTCTTTTTTTTTTTTTTGCCTCCAGGGTTATTTCTGGGGCTCGGTAGGCACCACCAATCCACTGCTCCTGGAGGCTATTTTTCCCCCTTTTTTATCATTGTTATTATTGTTGTTGTTGTTATTGCTGTCGTTGTTGAATAGAACAGAGAGAAATGGAGAAAGGAGAGGAAGACAGAGAGGAGGAGAGAAAGACCTGAAGACCTGCTCAAACCAGGATCCTTCTACCAGTCCTTGCAAATTTACCACGACACTTAACCCAATGTGCTACTGCCGGACCCTTGGCTATTATTTCTTAAATTATGTGAGGTCACAAGATAAACAATATGGTTTCCACTTTACTTAGGCTATTACTACATTGGGAAGAGTCTCTCTTAACTCAAATTCCCTTCCAGGCCAAATTAAAAACCCAGAAAATAAATAAGGGTTAATAAAAATAAAATTGAATTATGACGTGTAATGTATACCAAGAGGAGTAAGTCCAATAGAAAACCAATAATACTAACCATAGAAAACTTGCAAAATTATCTTATTTGATTTAGCTATTTTGCTTTCACATCTAGACAGCATACATCAAAGTACTGTGTTGGTACCATTATGGTGAAATTCCAAATAGCATGTAGCCAATGGAGAAATTTGGGCCCAAAAGGCTGCTTTGTGTTCCATTAGGAATCCTGATATCATCTTGGCTGAGTTAAGTTTATAGCTTAACAGATATCTATATGTTGTACTGGTATCTGTGGTTGTCACCAGTACATTTTAATTTATGACTCTCATCTGTATGATTTGAACAAAAAGCTCTAGACCATATGGAAATGTGTATCTACTACATCCTACACAGGCATAATCATCAATCTCATGGAAAGGATGGCAAAGGAGAGGAAAGACCCTCAACTGAAGATTCAGACACCACCAGTACCACTTGTTGAAACCTGCTGAACAATCTGTTTGCAAAAGTAATTGAGAAAGTCAGGAAGTTCTGCAGCAGATTAAGAAACACAGCACACTTGTCTTGCTCAAAGGGAAGTTGGGAAATGCACCTCATGGAAATGCTAGTGAGGGGAAAGACCAGTAGCAGCCAGATGATGGGAGCAGAACATTCATTAGAGCTTCAATTTACAGCCTTCTCTGTGACCAGGAGGAGGATATAACTCTACTAATGATATTGGCCACAACTGTGACTATCCACAACAGCAAAAGGAAACCAAGATAGGGCAACACTGAGGAAATGCAGGCTCTCGGGCACACTGCCAATCTTATTGGGAGGGCAGAGTTGCTTCTGACTAATGCTAAAGGCACATAAAGTTACAGGCTATTAACAGAAGCCGTGACAAAGTGTCCAGACAGGCAGTTTGACTCCTGATCTCATCTGGCAACTCCCTGTTCTCTTCTGGCTTCAGATATCAGATAAAGATCAGAGCTCTTCCTTTCTCCTTGTCTGATTTTGGGAAAGGTTTCCTTACTGCTGGCCCTCCGTTATTTTGACTGACAATGCAAATTGTGTCGACTTGCAAAATCAATTCAACTGTAGTTTTTGGATTAACTAACAGCCGCCCTTCTATCCAACTAATGACAGTGGTGGTGCTGTGATAAAACCAGAAATTTAGCATAAGAAGTTACTTGGATAATAATTTGGATAATAATTTTGGATAATAATTTCCACTCTTTTATATTAGATGGAATAAATAACTACCTTATACTTTGAAAGACCACAAAAATGCAATGACTCTTAAACTGTGTATCGCTGCACATTTGAAAAATTTTGAAAAGAATTAGTGAATGAGTGCAAGCTCAGACATTCTCATTTCTTTGGCATGAAATGTAATTGGACTGTGGGTGGGGGGTGTTGGGCACAAGGACCCACTTTCAAGCCCTGCTCCCCACCTGCAAGGAAGAAGCTTCACAAGTAGATGGCACTCTTTCTCTCTCCCTCTCTACCTCCCCCACCCCTCTGAATTTCCCTGTATCTTATCAAAATTTCAAAAAGGAAAAAATAAAATGTGATCTTGACATTCAGAGTTATAAATAAAAATCATATATATATATATATATATATATATATATATATATCAAGTAGTTTTAATTTTCAACTACCCTTGGGTTTCCCCATCATAATAACTGAATGAATTATATAGTTTCCAGAGTTCAACTTCTCCCATTTACTGAAGTTGTGACTTTGAAATGATCATCACCATCACCAAGTGATGATCTCCACTGTAAGTGGTCCACCTGGTTGAGCGCACATGTTCCAGTGCACAAGGACCCAGGTTCAAGCCCCTGGTTTTCCACCTGCAGGGAGAAAACTTCAGGAGAGGTGAAGCAGTGCTGCAAGTGTATCTCTTTTACTCTCAATTTTTGGCTGTCTCTGACCAATAAATAAAGATAATAAAATATAAATTAAAAAAACTTTTTAAAAAACTTTGTACATAGCAAGCACTTGATAGAAGCTTGAAATTGGCCACGTATTAAAGTCTATTTAAATAGCAGCTAAAAACCAAATGACGTCTACGTGATTTTTTTCATGAACTTCTTGTATTAATTACTTTCCTTCAAAACTTATTTATGAGGCATTCCGCATTCACTTTCTGTAGCTGCCATAACAAATTATGACAGAAACTTAGTAAGGCTAAAGCAAATAGTACAAATGTATCGTCTCCCAGTTCTGCAGGTCACAAATCCAATTCTGACCAGAGGAACATCAAAGTGTTGGCAGGTGAGTTTTTTCTGGAGAATCTATTCCCTTTCTTTGGCTGCTCTCCCATACTTCCTGGCCCATAACCCCCTCCACCTTTACAGTCAGCGGCATTCCATCTCTCTGACCCTTTTTCCACAGCCACATCACCCCCAGTCAACCCCAGTTTGGAAAAGTTTCTCTGATTTTAATGACTCCTGTGATTAGGCTGGACCCACCTGGGTAATGTAGGCTAATCTCCCCTTCTCGAGTTCTATAGCTTCAGTCAGATCTCTGGTGTTCTTTTTGTCATGTAACCAGAAATATCCATAGGTTCCAGGGATTTGGGATGTGGACATCTTTGGGGACCTATAATTCTTCCTACCATAATTACTATGGTCTTGTATCACATTCTTTTAAAAGGTCCCCTTGGGTGAATAAAATTCCTCCACTCCTTAAAATTTAGTGGACAGTCTCTGTCTTGAAAAATAAACATCCATTCAAATCTAGAAGAAATGATAACATTTGAGCTGATGACATTTAAGCTACATTGTCCAGTCGCAGATGAATAGTGAATAGTTTGCCAAACCAAGCCTAAGTAGAGATAATAGTGATTTTTGTACTAAATATTTAATGCATTCTTTAGTGTTTCTCTGTAGAAGATAAAAATTATGATAACCAATTTCACTCAGAATTTTAGTGAGTTTTTTTTTTTTTTTTTTTTTAGCTGACAGTTTCCCTTCCCACTGTATTAACACTTGGCTTCTGCAGATTCCAAACAGCACCCCAGGCCCCCACCAAAGTGCTACTTTAGCAAAAAAAAAAAAAAAACGTAATGAGATCCCACCAGTGTTGGTCATGTTTCCTCACACTATTCACACCTCTCTGGATAATCCATCATTTCTCTACAACACCAATTGACCCTGAAAAATCTGGGCAAGTTCCCAGAAGCCTGTAAGCTGGGCCCACACATTTCATTAGAGTGACTGGGTATTATAACCTGGAAAGGCTTGCCTGGGAAAAAGTCCTCCTTCCAGCCGACGTCCCAACTCGCACACAGTCTGAGAGTTCTCTTTGGCACTGTCTACCATGCAAGACACTCCAAAAGACGAGCTTAACCACACCATCGGGTTCAAGATGGTCACCCAGTTACATCCACAGTGCTTCTTTATCTAGCACAGCTGTAACTCATTACAATCGCTCACATTCTCCCTGCTCTTTCTTGGATTCTAGCCTCTTGTGTCTGCAGGGTGATCGGTAACATTCGTTCCCCTACTCTCAGAGGTGAAGAGTTGGGGAATCAGGGTCCAGGTACTCTTATCATAGTGCAGGGATAACTGGACGATGCAGCTAGTTAGCTGTAACAGGACCGGATGATGGATAGTTCTGGATACTGGATGGAAGGGTGTGGAACAGATTCATTAAATGATAGAGTAGGGAGTCGGGAGGTAGCGCAGCGGGTTAAGCGCACGTGGTGCAAAGCACAAGGACCAGCAAAAGGATCCTGGTTGGAGCCCCCAGCTGCCCACCTGCTGGGGTGTGAGGGGTGGCTTCACAGGTGGTGAAGCGGGTCTGTAGGAGTCTATCTTTAACTCCCCCTCTCTGTCTTTCCCTCCCCTCTCCATCTCTCTCTGTTCTGTCCAACAACAATGACATCAATAACAACAACAACAATAACTACAACAATAAAACAACAAGGGCAACAAAAGGGAATAAATAAGTATTTAAAAATAATAATAATAAATAAATAATAGAGCCAGGATATGTTCCTGGGTGGAGGAGTGACATGAAGATAGGTGTATTTCTGAAAGAACAATTTGATTGTGTTGTGTGTAATGATTTAGAAATCCAAAGTAAATAAAAGAGAAGCCAGTTAGGAGACTATCACAAAAACCAAAGCCAAGGTGATAAGAAGCTACAGAGGCATAACAATGTGAGCAAGAGACAGGAGAGAGACTTCAGGGAGACTATTGGACTTGACTATTTTTGCACAGGTGATAACTTTGAGAGAAGACTTTAAAGGAGACTCTCTAATGCAAATATAAAGCAGTAGAAATATGGTAGTGGTGGGGAATCAGGTGGTAGCGTAGTGGGTTAGGCACACGTTGACCAAAGTACAAGGACCGGCTTAAGGACCTGGTTCGAGCCCCCGGCTCCTCACCTGCAGGGGAGTCGCTTCACAGGTGGTGAAGCAGTTCTGCAGGTGTCTGTCTTTCTCTCCCCCTCTCTGTCTTCCCCTCCTCTCTCCATTTCTCTCTGTCCTATCTAACAATGACATAAATAACAACAATAATAACTACAACAACAATAAAGAAACAACAAGGGCAACAAAAGGGAAAATAAATAAATATAAAAAAATTAAGAAAAATGGTAGTGGTGGTGCTGACAAATAGCGGACAAGAACAGATAAAATTGACAATGTTGGAACCAGCTGATGGCTCACATGGTAATGTGAATACTATCCCATTAGGACAGGGGTTCAATCCCCTGTCTGCACTCCTGTGTGTGTGTTGGTGGAGGGGGGTGACGTCACAAGAAGGGTAACAAGACGCAAGTGTCTCTCCTCTCTGTCTTTCTGTCCTTCTTCTCTCTGTCCTTCTTGACTGTGTCTCTATCTTTAGCTCTCTATAAAAAAATAGAGAGAAATTAGGAACGGTGGAGTTATGCAGACACCAAGCCCCAGCAATAAACCTATTAGGGGAAAACTACAGACAGTGTTTACGCTACCTTTTCATTAAAATGCAATAGTTTCTCACTGTTGTTAGTATAAATTCTGAATGTTTAATACTATCTTCAGGATTCTCCTTTAAGTCTGTATAATTTTATCTCCCACATATTATTCTCTGATAATACGTAGCTTTCAATATTTTGTACAATTAAATTATGTTCTGCCTGGTCAACAGAGCTACTGTGATGATGACAATGACTAATTATTATCCCAAGGAATGCAAAATGTCATATATGTAAACATCCTGTGACAAGAGCCTGCCATGACTCTGTTTAATGGGTCAACTACAAGTAGCCTTGTAATTAATAAGAGTCACCATTGGAGGAAATCTCTAAGAATAATGTGATTACATAGAGACAGGAAGAGTTAAAAAAAGGGGGAAAAAAAAGAGTAAGGGGGATCAGACAGTGGTGCCCCCAAGCTAGAGCACATGTGCTATCATGTACAAAGTTCAAGTAGGGGAAACTTCATAAGCAGTGGAAGAATTCTGCATGAATCTTTCTTACTCTCTCTCTTTCTCTCTCCTACTTTTCTATATTTTCCTCTGTCATTATCAGAAACAGAAAAGAGAGAGAGAAATATTACTACAGGGAATGGTAGAATCATTGTGAAGGCATAGAATCCCAGTGGTATAGCTGATGACAGAGAGAGAGAGAGAGAGAGAGAGAATAGGAGGGAAAGAGAGGAAGGGAAAGGGGGGAGGGGAGGGGGAAAGGAAAGAGAAGGGGAGAGGGAGGAAAGGGAGGGAAGGGGAACGAGCAAATCCAAAAACTCAAGCCCTAATGTACAACAAGCCATACTCTCTACTGATTGTGTTATCTCTTGGCCCCTGAAACAGAAACGTTTAAAAAGTAGAATAGGAAATATTAAGATAAGAAGTCTTTTTAATAATCATAGTAAAATTCTCCAAGTATAAGGAAATATACAGCCTGTAGAGGCATGCAGTTGTATCCCTATAGTCATAAAACATGGCCTCAGTAAGAAAAAAAAAAACTGAAAAAATAAAGTTGCTGAAATTAAACCTAGCCATTTCAGTGGGAAAGCAACATTCAAAAACAGAAATCAGATAAGTTAAAAATAAAATCATAAATAAAAAACCTGGTGAATGGGCTGGAGTAAAATTTAACTAGTTCTTATAACAAAGAGGAGCAAAAGGACCAAAATGATGAAAAGTCAGAGAGGAAGGATCAAAAGCATAGAAAAACAATTCCTTGCCCAAATAATATGAATTCCAGAATTTCTAAAATATAAAGTAGAGAAGAAATAAAGAGATAAATAACTTTAGTGCATTTTCCAAACTGAAGATCCATCAAGCATAGCGGATGGACAGAGATCTAAGTGAACACATTTCATGATGACATTCTAGAACACTGAGTTTGGTCAACACATTCTAGAGGTTTCCAGTGAAAAAGATCCATACACATCAAAAGGATCAAGATTTATCACAGCATAGAACTTTTCATTTGCAGCAAGGAAGATAAAATAAAACAGTCTCTCCAGACTTTTAAGAACATTGGACCACTCTCAAACTCTGTAGCTAGCCTTGGGTATGAAGATAAAACAGAAATGACTGCAGTCATGCAGAATCTCAAATAAATTACTTTTTGTGTTTTCTCAAGAAGATATATTCTGTGGAAATGAAGGACTTAACCAAGTTAAAGCGGGAAGGAGATTTAGGAAACAGAAAAATCAATGTCCATAAAGAAGACAAAAAAAATTCCTTGGGGATGAGGATGACAAAGGACATACCACTTTGTGATGACCTGAACATTGCCCAGTAGGAACTAGAGCAGATGCAAAAGTGATGAGAAAAGACTTCCTAAAAGTGGAGTTAATATATTCTCAAATGCACTTCAGTGTAATTGAGAAAAGACTTATTGTGGGAAGATTAGAGATAAATTAGCTAGAAGTGCATGGAGGACTGTGCACATATGAATAATAATTTTTTTTTGCTGTGCTGCTAGAATGAATAATAATTATTAAGATTTGTATTATTGTCATTAATTCTAGGACACATATAAAATTGAACTGAGAAATAAATAATAGTACAAGAATGCTACCTTCCTTAACATTAATTTAGTATGCTCACCGTCCTTTTTTATCAACTTTTAAAATATATTTTTAAATTTATTATTGGATAGATACAAAGAAAAATTGAGTGGGGTTGGGGAAATATTAAGGGAAAGAGACAGAGTGACACTTGAAGCCCTGTTTCACCACTCATGAAGGTTTCCTCCTGCAGATGAGGACCAGGGGCTTGAACCTATATCCTTGTGCACTATAATATGTGCATTTAACCAGGTACACCACCACCTGCCCCTTCCTTATCAACTTGTTACCTTAGTTATCGCGATATGTCTTAATTACTATGATAATATCATTGTATGGTCAGAGAGATGCAGAGATATTAAAAAGTTTTTTCAAGATTGCCTTACTAGTATCTTCACTGGGATTTGAACCCAAACAGACTGTAGAAGTTGTTTTCTTAAGTATCACTCCATGTTGTCTTTTAAAATAATTATAGGGTAATTTATGTCTCCAAAGTAAGTAGAATTTTAATGGCTATTTTTGTATCCCAAATTACAAAAGAACTACTCTGAAAGGCAAGTGAAAAGAATAAAATATACAAAATGATGTAGTATATGTAATAGGCTAAATCTATAAGATCTATGTTGGAAGACAATAGCTAAGATTTTAACAAAATAGAAAGAAATAGCAGTATAGGCATTACTTCTAGAGATTTAGAGATAAGTGTCAAAAAAAAAAAGAAGAAAGAAAAAAAGAAGTCAGTTAAAAGAAATGAACGTGATCACCACAAGTAGGAAATGGCAGGATATACAGTATTTTCTTCAGGAAACTAGTTTTTTCAAGCCTTGTAGGAATGGTTTGGCCTCTAAACCGTATGACTTTATAGCTTTAATATTTTTAAACTCACCAATAAGAGTTCAAGCACTCTTAAGTTTATATTTAAGATCATAAGTATGGTGACCTCTCAGTGAGAGTAGAGTGGAAATGTCCCAAGGAATTGGTGCTTAAAGGTCTGTGTGACCCACAATTATAGACATGAAGAAAGTGAGGGTAAGGTAGGAAAACCAAAGGGTCAAAGGGCTCACAGAAATTCAATAACCTAAAAAACTAAGGAAAAGAATCTTTGGGAAAGAGGGAGCCATTAACAACAATAAGGCTAACAGGAGAGATGCAATGAGAATTGTTAACAACTGAGTCAAAAATTCATTTCAGTAGTGACTGGGAAATGGAAACAAAGGAGTTAAAGGGGATTCTAGAAGAGCTATTTGTAAAGAAAACATCAGGAGGAGTAAGTACAGTCTATGGCCCTCAGAGTAGGAATGAAGACTATAGAAATTGTTTCCACTAGCAAAGAACTCCTGACCTCAAGAGCTGCTCAGATGATTCTCCCCCCTGAAGTATGCTACCGACAAGAGCAGACACTCTGTCTGCAGGGTAAGAGTGACAGGAAATCATTATTGGCAACACGTTTGTTGACATGAGGAAAATGACATGGTTACTTTCTGGTGATGGCAACACGCCATTTCAATGCCAAAGCAAAAGAATCATAATATCTAGAAAATACTATTTTCATGCCTGCCATATAAATTCTAGCCAGATGTTGCCCTGAGGAAAGTCAGCTTCTTCAGCTTTGATGGCAGAGAGAAGAGCAAAGTCTTCCCTCCCACTATAGAGGAGCCCAGGAATGTTGTCTATAAGAACTAGAAGTCAAGCTTTGGGTCAGGATCACAGCCAACCCAGCATTCAGCTGGAAGACAAGTGAGAGGTCACTATTTAACTTCAAGAAAAGCTGATGAAGACTGAAGTCACCTGGCAGCATTAAAATGGAGCCTCTGGAATGAATTTGTGTGCTAAGGGCAGGCAGGTGAGAACATGCCCAGCTCTCCCATAATGGAAGCGTGTGACAGAGAGAGATGAAAGCAGGCCTACCACCACCTGCAGCAACTATAGGTGTCTCTTGCCCCTTTCATCGCCCAGTCATGTGATCAGTCAGTTACTTCTAGGAACTGTCTGCGGATTTTGCCTCTTTGGAATGTTTTAATCATGTGTCAGAGTATTGTGCACTTGAAGTAAAGAAACAGAAAAGTAAAAGTTGATTTCAAGTTGTATGTTGATATGCAAGTTTCAGTTATTCATTGAAGTTGTCAGCCCCTACCTTTTGCTGAGGCATGGTTCAAGAAGGGTAGGTCTTTAAATATATATAGGACATATAGATAAGAGTATCATGGTTCATGTAAAATTTATATCAATCCTGAGAGTGATACATCAAGTCAAAAATATTTTGGATGAATCCAGTATCCATTAATTAGTTAAGAATAGTGTGTGTGTGTGTGTGTGTGTGTGTGTGTGTGAGAGAGAGAGAGAGAGAGACTCGGCCTAAGGGAGAAATATCATGGTTCTTCTCCCAGTTTCTCTGGTACTCCTATGTAGTTCTGGGGTCCAATCCCACTAGGTCATGCATTCATGCATATAGTGAGAGTCCAACGCCTACTAACTGAGCTATCTTCTGACTCCAGTTTCCATTCCTTTTTTTTTAATTTCGTTAGTGACTTAATATTGATCCACAAAATTATAAAATAACAAGGGTATAATTCAATATCATTCCCACCACCAGAGTTTTGTATCCCCATTCCCTCCATTGGAAGCTACAGCAGTTCTTCCAAGGTTGCTCATATGGGTTAACTAATATTTCTAGAACTATTTTCTATATTGATGTATATTTGCCCTTCCTTTCCAAGTACACCTACACCTATTACTACTTCTGAATGGCCCATCAGCAAATATCTGTGTCCCACCGCTGCTCCCCCTATGATACAACTATAGTTTTCCACAGTATTGGTTATAGGTTGCCCTTTTGTTTGTTTCTTGTTCCTGTGTTCAGTTCTCTGTATCCCACATATGAATGAAGCCATCCTGTAGTTGTCCTTTACCTTCTTACTTAATTCACTAAGCATAATCTTCTCCAATTCTATTCATTTTATCCCAAAGGATACAACAATATCTTTTTTATTGCTGAGCAGTACTCCACTGAGTATATGCCTGATAATTTTTTTTATCCAGTCATCTGTTGAAGGACATTTTGGTGGCTTCCATATTTTGGCCATTGTAAATAATGCAACTATGAAAATGGTGTGTGGAACTAGACACAAGCTATAGGAAAAAGCACACAATAAGTGCATTTAGTACAAAATAAAACAGATGTGAGGCTGAGTTGTGAGGTAACGATATCACAGAGTAAATCAGTTCAACTTAAAGTTGAAGATATCTAGATATGTGTTGGACTTGGGACTGGAAAGCTCATTCAGCACTGAAATGTTGAACTTATTTATTTCCCCAGACTTTAGGGAATTACTAAATTATCTTGAACAAGAAAGTGTGTGGTCAGAGCTTGAAATAATGTGCTCATTAGATGGGAAGGGAAATAGGTAGGATGTAGGGGATATACTTAGGAGCTTATTGAAAAGCCCTGAGAGAAGTACGAGGGCTTGACGGTGGGCAACAGCAAGGGACTGAGTAAATGGAGAAGTGAATTCACTTCAGAGATATTTTCTACCTGGAATTCAAAGACATCAGTGACTGACTATGCACAAACAACATGGGAAGAATCAGCCCAAGTTAACTTGAGATTTCTAGTCTATGAAATATGCTGTGACTTTAACAGAAGAGGGGTGAAAAAGGATGACTATGGAAGCAGGTGTTCTATGTGGGAGGGTGCAATAAGAGAAGCCATACTTTGGTGAATTTGAAACATCAGAGGAATTATCGCAGATGGAGATATACAGAAGGTACTAGTGGGGAAATGCATCAGAGGAATTAAAAGAGACCATACAGGGTTCTGAGGTAGAAGTGCCAGTGAGTCTGTAGAAGATTCCAGCCTTCCTGATCCTAGATCTAGTGAAGTAGATTGGGAAAACTGAAGACAAATTAGTACCATCTGAGAAAAACCATGGGTTGACACCAGCAATGGAAGCAGTTTAAAGGAAAAGGCAAAGGAGATAGAGAAGGGATATAATGGAACCTTGTTCTTGCATGTGATCACAAAAGAAATTCAAGGGACACTTATAACTTCAGAACCCCACTCTATGACCATCAAAAATCCCTGACACTAGGATCTGGGAAAGTAAACTTCAAGCCAGTTCCAGGAGTGGTTCCTTTATGAGCTGCAATATGAAAATGGTGATCCCTTTGGATTCCTAGAAATCTATTGGAAGATTTCAGGCAGAGGTATTGGGGAAAATCAGAGGTGATAAACAGGCAACCCATGGAGGCCAGGTGGTGGCACACCTGGTTGAGTGCATATGTGATCATGAGAAAGGACAAGAGTTCAAGCCCCTAGTCCTCACCTGTAAAGGGAAAGCTACAGTAGTGAAGCAGAGTTGCAGGTGTCTCTCTCTATTTCTGTCTCTCTCGTCTCTCTTGATTGCTGGTTGTCAATAAACAAATAAAGATAATAATAATAATAAAATGTCCATTAATAAAAGGCAACCCATATGCAATAAAATGACCTTCTTGTGTTTTGAACATTTAAATTTTACTTAAAATAAATTAAAATAAAAAGAGACTAGGGGGGCAGGAAGTAGTACATCTGGTTGAAAGCACAAATTATAGTGTTCAAGGACCTAGGTTCAAGCACTCAGCCCCCACCGGCAGGGGCAAGGCTTCAGGAATAGTGGAACAATGCTATAGGTGCCTCTCACTTTGTCTCTCTCTCTCCCTCTCTCTCTCTCTCTCTATATATATATATATATCCCCTCTCCCTCTCAATTTCACTTTGTCTCTATCTTAAATAAATAAATAAATAAGTTTTTGAAAAAAAAAGCTATTAAAATGATGTTGTGGAATATTTTTACATTGAATTATGTTCCTGCAAATGAAGAAAAAAATACGTGTTCAGACAATAAAGCTTCATACAGACTTTCCCCACTACCTGAAAATTAAACTTTCCTTTTGATGCAATTTGATAAATTATCAGAGAGGGATGGTATTACTGTTAATTTATAAGAGGAAGAAAATGAACACTCTCCAATTCAAAACATAAACTAATAAATAATATCAAAAAGGAAGGTTTTTTTTAAATAGTGAGGGATAACAACATAAGACAGACTTTTATATTACTTTATATTTTACATATAATTCTCATTCTTATAAGAAATATAAGTTTATCATGTATGTGGAGAGAAAAAAAACTTGAAAAATAAACGACAAAATCTTAATGGGTTTTTCTAAATGTATCTCTACTTTATGTTCAGTTTTTTTTTAAAGCAATATAAATCACCACCCTTTAAAAAAAAAAAAAAGGTCAATAGTCAGAACCAAGCTGAAATTTTAATTCAGTGACCTGAAGCAGTGAGAGGACAAGCAGGGTTTAACCTCAGGACAGGAAGCGGTGAAACAGCTCAGACTCTTCACAGGGCGCAGACCTCTATCTCTTCTGGGCAGACATCATGCGGCAAGGCAAACAAGTTGAGCGGGACCTGAGGCTAAGCCCTCCCAGCCCAGGCAGCATGAGGTCAGGAAATCACGGCCTTAACTGTGAGGACCTGGAGACACAGAGGAGAGGAACTGAAACAGATGCGGGGAGTCTTCAAAGGTCTGGTATGGGCCAGATCCAGAGCCAGCCCTGAGACTATCAGCATCATGACTGGATGTAATAAGTTTCTCTTCAGTATGTAAAAGGTTCCAAAACCAAAGGGAAGATGGAGGTTTGTCATAATCTAGGTGGAGACCCAGGGACAGTTGTAATCGACATGATCTCTAGCATATTAAAAGTACCCTCCATGGAGGCTAAATTATTCCTCAAATCAGGGAGCTTCCAGATTTTGCGCTTCTCCTTGGGCCATGTTGTCTTGTAACTATCAAACAGTGACTATTCTACTATTTTGTTCTTCTAAAGTTAGCATGATTGAAGGAGCTGTCTCCTATGCAGTGTTTGCAAGGAGTGTTCCACATTCTATATCCTAGACTACACTATCATCCTCTGCCATGTGGTTGTTCAGCAAATGTCACAATGTACGGGATGCTACTCTTTCACATAAAATTATATGTCTAACGCAGCTGATACTGGTAACGGAAAAACTTTTCACTAGTTCTATATCATAGTATGTAAACCATGAACATTGAATGAACCCAATAAAAGTGACACTTTCGACCGTGGGCTATACCCATTACTCTAAGGTTACAGCTTTCGAGCCAACTCAAATTGTTCTCAATATGGTACTTTACTAAAATACTTATCATCTGGAAACCGTATGTACAGTGTATTCTTAATAAATAATAACACATTTTATTTTGGTTTACTGAAAATTAACAAGACATTTGGGAAATAGCTGTTGTTGTAGGAGCCTGGTTCACATTTGTTTCAGCAGTACAATAGCTAACTAAGTGGAAAGCAAGAGAACCAATGGCAGTTGAGAGTGTTTTGTTGTTGTTGTTGATGATACTTGGATAAAGCAGTGCAGCTGGCAACATTAGTGGCATCCCATATACTCACATGAGACAAAAACAGTTTGGCACAATTGGAATGGGGTTAACCCTATGAAATTGTCACTCTGAGTTGATTAGTTTTGCATGCAGGTATAGTTCATCTGTTTCTTGGCAATGATATTCCAGTCTGTAGTCTCAGTGGTCTGCAAAGTTTCAAAACTTTTGTATGACTGCCTAAGACAGCTTTGTGCATACATCAGACAGGAAAATAATAAAGCAGCAAGTGCTAGGGTTCTCTTCCTATGGCAAGAGCCTCCTATGAAATTTTACAGTGTCCCATTCTCTGACAGTCACCATACCCCTCCACCTCAGGTGGCATGTAGCCTCTAGACAGTACTTCTGATCCCCTAATAGGACATTTAAGGGAGCAGCATCAGGGTGACTACTGGCTCTATAAATTTTATCATTTATTTTATTTTACTTTATTTTATTACATTAGTGGGATGCATTGGATCGACCTTCTCGTGGTGCATCCCGTGAGTACCCATTCATTGGGGAAACTGACGATCCTTCCTAGCCGACTGAATCCACATGGATCCCAGTCACTTTCAAAGCCAGCAACAAGCAGCTCCTGACAGCTTTCAACCTGAACTGTTGACTGGCTACGGAAGAAGGGCAAACGTTAGAAGAAGAAGAAGAAGTGACAAGAACAGGGCTAAAGATGGAGGGGAGAAATAGCAGCAGAACTGCTCCAGCACTTGTAAAGCTTCCCTCTTGCAAGTGGGGACTAGGGGGTTGAACCTGAGTCCTAGCTAGTGGTAAATTGTGTGATATAATGGCCGTACTACCACCTGCCCCTCCCTTTCATAAAAATATTATTTTATTTAATCATGACAGAGAGAGGAATGGGGTGAGAAAACAGGGAGTGACTGATTTTAATTGAAGAAAACTCTTATGCAGAGTTGGAGAAAGGATAATGCTGGGATTCAGTAAGGAGTAAAGGATTTGGGGGGAGTTTAAGAAAAGTAACATGGTAAGTGGTTTCACAGATTAATCCTGCTGCAGGTCCTAAAGGCACCTGCAGCAGTGGAGAAGGAGGACTATCCCGCACACAAGAGATGTTTCGCCTTCACAGTTCTGCCTTAGCTTAGGCCAACCCTCCCACTCCTCTCCCTTCCCTTTGCCAGCCTCTTCCTTTTACTACCATTTCCCCATAAATGTTTCTGTTATCTTTGTTTATTGAATACAGACAGAGAGAAGTTGAGAGGAATTGGGGATATTGAGAGGGAAAGAGACAGAGAGATACCCGCAGCCCTGCTTCACCACTCACAAAGCTTTCCCCTCTGTAGATGGGGACTGGGGGATTGAACCCAGGTCCTTGCGCACTGTGATATGTGCGCTCAACCAGGTGCACCACCACCCGCCCCTCCTCTTTAATTCCTTGAAATGCTACAAATGGTTTCATTTTCACCCTCAAAGAGAAATATTTTCAAAGGAGATATATTTTCTCTTGTTTGTCTTAGTCTGTGCTTTCCATTTTCAAAATTACATTACCATTCATTTCTTCCCATCAGCTCTGTAGGTGTTTGGGTGGGATTTCAAACTGGCATACCAAGAAACCATAAAATTATTCTTATCTAATGATGCATTTTATATTTCCTGGATTTAGGAGGACCTTTGTTATTGTTCACTTAACCATGCTCTTTTCCACATGACTGGTTCTTGAATAGTAATGACCATGCCATCTATTCAGACATCCAAGTTGGAAACCACAATGAATTCTACTTTCTCTCTTCTTCATCTCCTCCCCCTAATCATGACTACAAAATGCCTCAAACTTGTGACTCACTGTGATGAACTTGGTTCATATCATTTTCCTCCTGAGTTGTTATGTCCACCCTAACTAATCTGATAGACTTTTCGATGTCTTTCTTTACAAAGCATTGTACAGAGATGCCCCTCTACACCTGTGAGGATGCAGTACATCAGAAAGGACTGAAACAACAAACGTTGGAGAGGATGAGGGGCATAGGGACTCATTTGCACCACTGGGGAGAATGTAAATTGGTCCAAACTTTATGAAAAACAGCCTGGAGATTTTTCACACCAGAAAGGGAACTATCCTATGAACCAAAAATTTATCCCATGAGGACTTACCTAATGGAAACAAAAACACTTATTAGAAGAAGATCAATGTGTGGTCCAGGAGGTGGCACAGTGGATAAAGCACTGGATTCTCAGGAGTGAGGTCCTGAGTTCAATCTCCAGCAGCACATGTACCAGAGTAATGTCTGGTTCATTCTCTCTGTCCCAAATAAATAAATAAATAAATAAATAAAATCTTTAAAATAAGAGAGATCAATGTATATCTATGTTCATAGTAAAACAATTTGTAATAGCCAAAACTTGAAAGCAACCCAGATGTCCAAGGACAGATGAGTACCTAAGAAAATTATGGATATAATACATAGTGAAATATTACTCAGCTGTTAAAAATTATTCAAAAGTATAAGGTCAGGGGCTGGGCAGTGGCACACTTGGTTAAGCACACATAGTACCATGCTGAAAAGACTGTCACAAGGAATAGGGTTCCAGCCCCCATTCCCCATCTGCAACAGGAACACTTCACAAGCAGAGAAGCATGTCTGTGGGTGTCTTTCTTTCCCTCTCTTATCTCCCTCTCAAATCTCAATTTCTTTCTTTGGAATGAATAAAACAAAAAAAGGAAAAAGGCCTTCAGGAGTGATGGATTCATAGTGCCAACACCAAGCCACAGTGACTAGAGCCAAAAATAAAAAGTGATAAACTCATCTCCTTTGTCTCATTTGGAATGGAACTTGAAGGCATCATGTTAAGTGACATAAGTCAAAAAGGGAAGGACAAATACCTAATGATCTCACTTATAAGTGGAACTAAGGAATAAAACCAGAGAGGCAAATCACAAAGCAAAACTTGAACTGGGTGTTTTGTATTACATCAAAGCAAAGGACCCTGGGAAAGGAGAGGAAGGATAGAAGTGGAAGGAACCTTGAGGTCCTGTTGCATGATGCATGGGGAGATGAGAGATTGTACCTATCAATAAACAACTACACTCTAAGCTCTTAAGCCCCCCCCACCCAGTAAACATGAAAATAAATAAATAGATCACTGTACTACATGGCCATGTGGTCGTACATCTGGTAAATTGTACAAATCACCTTGCCATGCCATCAGTGAAAATCTTTCTAATGTTACAAAGATTACAAAAAATATTCCCTAGCTCTGCCTAAGACCAATGAAGAGATCCCAGTTTTCCCAGGACTTGATTCACAATTGCAAAGCAGTCAAGCAAGACAGGTACACAAATCTCCCAGAGCCAAATTTCCTGGGCTCAAATCTGAGCTGTGCCAATTACTAATCGTGTGAGTTAGTAAGTTGTACCTGAGATTCACCTTCTCAAAAACAGAGTAATGCCAGTACCCATTTCACAGTCTTATTGTGGGGCTTAAATGACTTAATACTCATAATCGGCATAGAATTAATACGAGGAGTATGCATCTCTTGTTATAGTTATAAAGTAATCTACAGAAGGTGTGAAGTCCTTCAGTCCTTACTGTTCTGTCTTCCGCCTCCCTCTCCATCACATCTGACTGTACTCTTCACATCCTTTGCGGCAGCAGACCATTTGTCACATATTTTTGCATATCTTCTTTCTTCCACTTCAAATATTCATCTCACCTATTTTTCCATCTGGGAAACCTCTCTGCAACTACTAGTTTATCACTTATATATTCCTTAACAATAGTGTGCATCCTGTTGCTATATAATTTATTGTTTCCACAAAGCTTAAGCTTAAGAGTATAAGGTCTGTGATTTTCAAGGACTCCCTTGTGTCCACATCTGGTAAGTCCATATGAAGAATAATGCATAACAAGCATATCCTAAATACTCAGTGAATGATTGATGTTGTAAAGACAAGAAACGAAAGTGGGCTAGAGAAAGAAAAATAGGAGTTGCTATAATTGTCTCTATGTCACTCAAGTCACTGTGTTACTTTACATAGATAATTCAGTCTTAACGAGAGGCATAGCGTGAATACTATTATTATCTCCTTAAGAGACAAAAAAAGCAAACTGAAACAGAGGTTAGGTGACTTTTTTCATCATCGTTTTGACCCAGGACTCATTGTCCTGTCTCTCTCTCTCTCTCTCTCTCTCTCTCTCTCTCTCTCTCTCTCTCTCTCTCTCTTCCTTCCTTCCTTCCTTTCTTTCTTTATTTCTTCCTTTCTTGACCCAGGACTCATTGTCCTGTCTCTCTCTCTCTCTCTCTCTCTCTTCCTTCCTTCCTTTCTTTCTTTATTTCTTCCTTTCATTCTTTGTCTATTTATTTATTTACTTTCATTATAGGATAGAGACAGAGAGAAATTGAGGAGGGATGGGGAGATAGAGAGGGAAGAGATAGAGAGACACCTGCAGCTCTACTTCACCACTCGTGAAGCTTTCTGTCTGCAGATAGACACCAGGAACTTGAACTCAGATCCTTGCACACTGTGATGTGTGCACTTTACCAGGTGCACCGCCACCTGCCCCCCCCACCCCATCCCCCAAACACAAATCTCCACCTTCTTCTCACCAATGTGCAGTCAACACAGACTCATGGCATAGTCCTCACAGTTGCTTAGGCACCAGGAAGGCAGAGTGGTAAGAGGACAAGTTGCTATGCATGATATAAATCCCAATTCAGGTTCCAGAAAGACTTGAGCTAATCCCAGTACATCTCTGATGCCTTTTTTTTTTTTGCTGTAAAATGTTTACACATCGTCAGCCTCCCAACTTCTACAGCTATTATCATTATAAACAGAGATAATGTAAAGCTTCAGTTTCAGTGATTTGCACACAGTAGGAGATCAGTATGAAGCATTAGAATTAAAACTGGCTAGCCCTGCTAGCTTCTTCTTGACTTGAGCAAGAAATGGTAATTACAATTTCCATTCTGGGTGGTTTTAAAGTCCAACCTGACTACTCTTCTGTATTGAGTCAGTTTAGTTTGGCTAAGTAGGAACCTTGCTTCCAAGAAAATGTTTTATGCCTATTTGAAACAAAGGCATTAAGGAATTTGGGGAGGGGGCAGCTACCCTGCTTGTGCAGCGACAGGAATCTCCTGAAAGTGTAAGAAGCAAAGAAAATGTAATCTACTATTTAAGAGAGAGTGAAACGCTTTCATTCAATTAGCACAAATAAAGCAAGGCTCAGGCCAGGATCAAAGCATGGACCACCTAGTGTTCTGGAGTTTCAGTTTAAGATTTAAGAAAAGCAATTTAACTAAACTCAACAATGTTATAATACACAGGGGTGTAGAAAACCAAAAGGAATCCTGGAAATCCAATACGAGTGTTGGAAAAGTACCATGTTAGTCTTAATTTTAGATATCTAATCAATTCGCAATTGAAGAAACCATGAATTCACAGAAACTGAAACCTTTTTATACTGAACCTGTGTTTGATAAATTTTCACTTTATTCCTTTTTTCAGTCTTCTGATAGCTTTGCAGTACATGATCAAATGCCAGTTTAATACTCTAACCCACCTCCTCATCCAAATTTGGTATTTAGTTATAGGAAGAGAGTTAATTTAGGGCTGTAAAGATCAAGTACATTTTTCACATGGCAAAATCAGAACGAAGTCAGTGAGAGAAAGAAGAGAGGAAATGGTGTAAATATTATGCCTACCTTAAAACAATTCTTCTACCATTATTCTTTCTCTTTTTAGCAATGCCTTCAATTTTTTTTATATTTAAGAGAGCATTCACCCACCTGCATGTTAGCTGTCCTGTTCAGGCAAAAATTAGTAAAGTCTTGGGTTCCTTGGAATATATCTAAAATAGACCTTCCAGCTTTTTCCAAAATAGGGACTTCATTCTCATCTGCTATAATTTTGCCTTTAGGTTCCTGATTATTAAACAATTTGCTCTGCTCTGTATCTTAATGCTTTTGCAGATGCTACCATGACGCTAACCTGACTTCCCTAGGCAGACAACCTCACCAATATGTCCTGGAACCCCACCTCTCTAGAGCTCTGACCCAGTAGGGAAAGATAAAGACAGGCTGGGAGTATGGATCAACCTGTCAACACCCATGTCCATTGAGAAGTAATTACAGAAGCCAGACCTTCTACCTTCTGCATCCCATAATGATCCTGGGTCCATGCTTCCAGAGGGATAAAGAATAGGAAAGCTTTCAAGGAAGGGGGTGGGATATGGAACTCTGTTGGTGGGAATTGTGTAGAATTGTACCCCTCTTATCCTATGATCTTGTAGATCATTATTAATTCAATTTTATTTTTTTAAAAAAAAAAAGATCATTCCGTTTCTAAGATAGCAGACTTTCCCACTGTCCTCTATGTTAATGTGCCAAAAATTACGGTTGGAGTTAAAATATCCCATTATAGCTTACTGTTCTGTAAGTCAAAGGAAAGCATGTTTCTTGTCTTTATGGAAGCTTGCTAGAACATGAACTGCAGATCCTCTAGGAACTCTTCCCACTGATAACTAAGGAAGCCCAAGGGTGGAATGCCTGTGTAGAAAACTCTACAGAGTTCCAGATCAGAGAGAATTTAGTCCAAGCCAAGCTAGGCATTCCAGAGAGAAATAAACAAGCATAATATCAACAATTTGAAAGCTATGACTTTTGCAAGTTCAGGGCTTTTATGTCTTACAGGAATTGTATAAAATATTCTTGGATGCACTGTGTGGAGGATGAAGCAAGGAAAAAGTAGCAACTGAAGGAGTGGGTCCCACAAGAAAAAGAAAGCTAAGTCAAGGAAATCATAGAAATGTCTGATTCAGTTCCAGAAAGTCACTCTTGTGAAACTCCTGGGGCTTTAAGAATCTTTTGTGTGCTTAGCTTGGTTTGGCTTAGCTACATGGGAAGAATGAGGAACTAATTGTATAAATTCTACCAAGTGTCTGGCAGCCTGATGTGGTTTATTTTTCCCTCGTTCATCCCACACTCACCCTTTTCTATAGCAACAATTTCAAATCACAGCCTCTTCTAATCTCCTTTTAGTTCCTCTCTGGAGTGAAGAATGATATTTCTACTGACTGTGTGACTCCTTGACAATAGCATCCAGGCTTCACCGTAATTGATTGCCTTCCCATCAATGCTTGCAGTTGTTGGGAAACCTGATGCAAAGGTGTGGGCCTGAGCCCTGTCAAAGGAATGTAGTTGTTAACACCTACTGAATGAATTTACTCCCAAACAAAACAAATTCTCTAGCAGACCATTTATCAGTTCCAACCAGTTCTGCAACAGACAAAGAATGACATTTCCAAGTGAATGATCTAGTTATACCTGTCTTTTAACACATTCTATTTTGAATTGTTTGTTTGGGAGAGATTGGTGGGTGTGGTATTCCATGGCCTTAAAAACTACAAGCAGTTAAAACTCCCTTTTTCCCAATAATCTAGAGTCTTCCAGCAGACTGCAGAACAATGCAACTATGAAGCCTACTGTTAGAATAGAGTTTTCTGGTTATGGAAAAGTGACTGATTCTCCACCCAGAAAAATCACCTTTTCTACAGATTCATCAGATCATAGGAAACAATGTTTCAAGTTTTTATGATCAGGGCCAGAGGGCTATGTTTTGTCTACCCATTTCTAAAGTTACTACTCCAGTTTAATTCCTTTCTTTTATGTAGAATCCATCCAAAAGTCTTAGAATCAGAGGCACGTTTCTGACCAAGGCTTCAGGAGATTTAACCTTCTGCCAACATCTTAGAGGAGGCATGATTTTCTCCTGTCATCAGGTCTTTACAGAGCCTTTCACTGCTGTCTAGATTGACCTTCCTTGATCCTAACTTCTGCCATCTTTGAACTTACAGTTGACATCTTAAAAATCACTTTTTGTAGACTATTTCTAACTTTTAAAAGAAGTTTCATTCCTCCCTTGAACTCAGAACAGGTAGCTCTATTTCTGCTCTTAGAATATTCACGACATTTAATGTTTCTCCATTAGCAAGAAGTCCCTTGAAGGCAGGAATGTACTCTTAGTAGCTAATCCAGCTTTTAGTGCTTAGGTACTCTATTAAACTGCTTGGTTACAGTAACCAAGTATCTCAGGCTGTATAACTTGAACAACAGACATTTATTTTCTCTCAGCTCTGGAAACCATCCAATATCCAGAGTTGGATAGATTCTGGAAAAGCTTCTCTTCCTTGCTTATTGAAGATCATCTTCTGGCAATATTTACCTGGTCTTTTCAGGGGATGGGGGTGGCCCTGGTATAACCTCCTCCTTTTACAAGAACACTAGCCTTACGCAACGAGAATCCTATCCTTATCAGCTGAGTTAGCTGTAGCTACCTGGCTGAAGACTCCATCCCTGTGAAATCATACTGAGAGTGAGAGGTTCAATATGTCAATTTGGAGTAAGGTCAAGGTTCCTTACAACACTTTTTTTCAGGGCTATTCTTAAAGTGAGTTTCCTGGAGCACGGTGTCTCCCTTGCACAGAAGGTGGCACTAACCCAAACAGCACAACAGAATTACACTCTGTACACTAGGCGTGCCTGAGTAAGAGATTCTTAATCACACAGGGTCTACCTGGGAACAACACCCTCTCAGGGTATCCAGAGCAGAGGAAAAAAAAAGTGTAGTGAGGGTGCTGTTCTAGATTTTCGTTTGTTTGTTTAGGTGCACTGAGCCTGCAGGCATCAGTGGACTGTGGAGCCAAGGTTTTGAGTCCTGTAGCTGGGGAGGCGGGCGTTCATGGAGGTGATATCTTTTGGCAAGAAAGCAAGTGTATCAGCCAACCGATGTATACTAGACATCAACCTTCACCACCTGCCAGTATGTGGTCATAGTGAAGATCAGGTCTAAAAACTGTGCCAACACTCTGTACAGTCCACAGACGTGCATGGCCAGCAGGTTCTCCCGGATGTGCATTATGTGGTAACATGGCATCTGGCAACTTCTGGCAAGTAATTGTGGAGTGTGGTTCACAGCTCCAGGCAGCAGGAGTCAGGTCCTCATAGGGTTTTATAGACACCAAAGGAGCTTGTGTACTTTGAGACCCCAAACCAGTAAAAGATGTCTGGAGGATCATTGGGACATGCCAGGTGATCTTGCACCTCCCAAATGACTAAATAAATAAATAGGTTTGTGGGGTAGGTGGTGGTACATGCAGTTAAGTACACCTATTACCAAGGTGAAGGACAGGTTTAAGCCCCTGCACCCCAACTGCAAGGGGGGTGCTTCATGAGCAGTGAAGCAGGTCTGCAGGTGTCCGTCTTTCCATATCTATCTATTTACCTATCTATCTATCTATCTATCTATCTATCTATCTATCTATCTATCATCTTTCTATCTATGTCATCTTTCTTCCCTTCTCAATATCTCTCTGTAAGAGAAAGAAAAATAAGGGGACAGCAAATGGCTGTTGGAACTGGTGGATTTGTAGTGCTAACACTAAGCCCCAGCAATAACCCTAGTAGAAATTTAAAAAGTAATAATAATTAAATAAATAAATAGGTTGCTATTGCATATTCTTTCTGAAGAGAGATTATTGTTTCATCTGTCTGTCTCTGGGACTTTTTCAGAATTATAATAGTTTTCCTTAGAGCAAAGAGGTATAGGATTTTGGTGGTGGGTGTGAAATGAATCTATACCCCTCTAATCTTATAATTTTGTAAACCATTGCTGAATCACTGATAACTTTGTTTAAAGAGATTGTTGGCTCATCAAGGCAGTATAAATCATGTTTATTCATTATGCATTGGCTGATTGAGTTTAGGTGCAACTTCACATCAAAGGTAATCTATAAAAAGAGAGGAGTGTGTACGTGCTTGTTTGTGTGATTGTGTGTTTTCATTGCAAAAGTGTTACTTAGTGGCTTTTAGTAATCATACAAGAAGCAACTCTAAAGTTAGGTAGAAAGCTAGGAAGTAAGTACAGGCAAAAAAAAATCAATTAAAAGACTGAAGTAAATGAGCAGCTTGCAAATTCAGTGCTGTTTAATTCCCTTTCTCCTTATGATGACAGCATTTTCTCTGTGAAGTAATTTTCTTTTGATAGAAGGAGACCAACTTTCTCTGACCCCAGAAAGAAATGAATTAGTGATTTCTCTGCCTGAGCATTGACAAACAGCTCTTACATCTTGTTCCCCTGATCTCCAGCCGTGAAATAAATAGACTCTGAAAATAATCTTTGTTTTAAAAGGTTGAACAAGCTTAGAATTCCTATAGAGTCAGACTTCTAGATGATTCTTCATTTTGTCTTTTTTCATGGGGACATCAATGCTCGGATTCCCATACATACCTCACACCCACAGCCACAGACACTGGATTTGCTCATCGAGTAACACCAGACTCAGCAGCAAAGGGATCGCCTCCTCTCCTGAGACTTTCTCACATTGCTCTCTCTTCTGGTGCCTTTAGTTGTCATCAGGTGTTACAGTATTTTCTAGCTCTGTCAGAATGCTGTTCAAAGTTGATGTCTGTGACTCTAACCTCCAAAGTGTTAGGCATCATGAGAAGCTATTTCCCTTTCCAAAAGTCTCAATGCATCCCTAACTTAACAAAAGGGGAGTGTGACTAAAGAATTCTACCAAAAAAAAACCAAAACTGAACCTAAAAATTCCATTTGGATGCCCCCTGCTCCAGCTCCATCCATCTCGTCCATGGATCGTTGTAATAACATAAACTTACTTGGAGGGTTAGGTAAAACTTCTACTGTCATTGATAGTCATCTCAGAATTTATTTTTCATGTATCTCTTTTAGAGAAAATATTATTTGTTTACTTATTATAGGAGACAGAGAAGAAGAGTGAGACAGAAGCCAGAACACAGCTCAGCTTTGGCACATGGCATGCAGGGAATCAGACCTGTGACCACATACATTGTATAATCAGTCACCGGACACATAATTCATCCTCAGGGGTTTACTTGTATAGATTTACCTTTGTTTAGCTGGTTGCTTGTTTTTCTCAAAAATATGCATCCTAATGAACTATAATTAGCATAGATTTGTAGAATTTATTACAGAATACGTGGAATAAATGATAAGTGATATAAATGATAATAATAACATTAAAACCAAACTTACTAAAACAGAAAGTTTGCATGTTATCATTCTTGTACTATAGTTCCTAAGACTGAATGTTTATGAAAGACACGCAGGAACTAACAACCACATAATCTATGTGACTCTGTTGACAAAAAAGAAACTTGATTAAAATTGTAACATTTGTGCACATTTACAGGAGGGTCCTTCTACATACTCACTAACACCTGAAATAACAGCCTGATCAGGACACTTAGAACATAGTATCAGAATCCTCTTAAATTGTACTTCATGTCTCTTTATCTTTTATTCCAATTTCTACTGTAGCTGTGGTCAAGTTCAGTAAAAACTTCCATTACAGTTTGCCAGTTCAAAATTACTGGAGGACACTTAATTTTCTTCTCCAGAATTTTCTATGGATTTCCACGAATTACTTATCCAAGTGATAATTAATTATTTCCAGGTGATTGCTTATCATTATACCTATGGGCCCCTAAATAATGTAAGTTCTGTGACATCCTTATTAGGTAAGACTCAATCAATGAGAAATGGAAATAAGTAGAGAAATATCTGTCCTGTTCACAACTCCACATGGGAACACTTCTAGGAGATATTTAATCTACAAATTAGAAGAATCTAGCAGGATCTAACTGAAGTGGTAAAAAATGTAACTAAGTGATAATATGTCCTTGTTTAAGTTTTTCCTCCAAGTTTTTCCTCCCGTCTTGTTTCATTCCCCTCAGTGGTTTACTCCTGCTCCCAGACAAGTGGCATTGTTCTATTTATTAAGCATGTGGTTTTGCCAAGTTACTTAACTTCTCTTTACGTCAGTTTCCTCATTTCTAAATGGTGCTAATCTAGCAGTTATTACCTGGAACTTAATTAGTTAATATATGTAGAATATTTATTTGTAGGCATTGGCTATAAATTTGTTGACCAGTAATAAGTGTTCAAGAAATATTAGCTAAAATAAAATGACATCCCAGTGAAAGTAAGGAACTGTAGGAAACTGCAGCATGCGAAAATTTGCAAATAAGTTGCTATGGATACAGCTTAGGGAGAGATGTGGTTGACAGTGTAGCCAGAGGCTCAATCAGGAACACACTTGGAGGGTCTTTCTTGTAGATCTTCTAAGGAATTCACCCTTTTTCTTGAAGGCAGTGTCGAAGTGTTGCAAATCTTAAGCAGGAAAAATTATATTCCTCCATGAGGATAATTTCTGGAACCATCCATTCCACCCCGGTTCCATGGCTGCCAGTTCTTAGCAACATCGCCCCGCCAGATATTCGTCGGGATGCAGCATCATCTAAGTTCATTTCCCACGTCTACGCTCGACCGGACCTGCCAATATACGCGGATATCTTCGCCCACCCTGTCCAATGCTTGACGTCTCGTCATCCAATCTGGTCTCCTGCGCCTACACTGAACTTCTCTGTTCTAGTCTCTTGGAAACAGAGCTGGCAGTCAGCTGAGGTCAAGAACAAACACCTCATCACAGACCCCTGCAAGCATCAACCCGGCTTTGACCTAGCACATTATGATTGGGCCCTCCTCAATCGCTATCGAACAGGCCATGGCCCGTGCGCCGCTATGTTCCACCGCTGGGGAGCCAGAGATGACCCGAACTGCCCCTGCGGCTACAGACAGACTATGACCCACATAGTCAACTACTGCCACCTCTCCAGATTCAAAGGAGGTCTCGAAACTTTACATCAGGCTCAACCTGATGCTGTTGACTGGCTACGGAAGAAGGGCAAACGCTAGAAGAAGAAGCAGGAAAAATGACATAAGCATATTTATAACTTCAGAAGCCATTCCGGAAGGTGTGAGGTGACGATTAGATGTGAGTCAAGCATATCATGATGAATAAAATAAAACCAAATCATACCTATATCCAGACACTAGGCAACTGAGTAAGGCTTTGAGTTCAATTCTTCCTCTCTAGCTCCATTCCTGATAAAATACTTCAAAAGGAAAAGTTTGTTTTTTCTTTCCCACTCAACTATCTATTATCAACTAATGAAATGACTTGTTTGGAATATGTATTGGTTTTCTTTTGATGCCGTAACAAATTGTCATGATGTTAGTGACTTGTAACCACACAAATTCATTATTATCTTTCAGTTTGGAAGGTCATAAGTCTGTGACAGGTCTTATTGGGCTAAAAATCAAAGTACTGATAGAACTGATTCCTTTGGAGACTCTAGGATGCCTCTGGATTTTTGCCTTTTTTCAGCCTCCATAGGTCACTTGCATTCTTTGACCTGTAGGGATTTTTCCCTTCTGTATTCAAAGTTAGCAGTATAGCATGTTGAAATCTCTCTATGACTCTTGACACCCACTCTCCTACCTCTCCAATATAATTTATAACCACACTTGTTAAACTGGACTTGTCAGAAAACCAGGATGATTAATCTAAAGTCTCAAAATCCTTTAACTTAATTGCATCTGCAAATTCTCCTTTGTCAAATAAGAAAGCACTATTCACACGTCCCAGGAATTAGGAGTCAGATATTTTAGTGGATTACAGGAAGCATTGTTTTGCTTACTACACAAGTGAGTGGTAGGCACTTTTTTCTTCCTTTTTTTTAATCACTGATATAATAATGATTAACAAGATTGTAAGATAACAGGGGTTCAATTCTACACAGCTCCCACCACCAAAATTCAGCGTCCTATCCCCTTGAATGGAAGCTTCCCTATCTTTTATCCCTCTCTGGGGATATAAACAAAAATTCTTTATGGGATGCACAAGCTTTGACTTCTATAATTGCTTCTCCACTGGATACGGACATTGGCAGGTTGCAGACTGCACTCATTTCAGGACCAGTCTTCCTTGAGTGGCATAGTAGGTAGACCCAGACTCCCTTCAGAGAGTGGGCATTCCCTACCATTCATTGCTACTCTACAGTGAGGGTAAGATCCTACAGAAGCCCACAAGAGGACTCAAGATGACAGTGACCAGTGATGGTGGAGAGAGGGGTCTATTAAGAGTTCAGTGTGGGAATCCAAGGATTCTCTGACTAGAGCCCCATATAAGATGATGGAGTGGCTCAGTAATAACAAGAAAAAGGCCATCATTAAGGTGTAACAGTCTCTTGTCCTTATCTAGCCTTTGTAGCCCTTACCTTGCCCAACAGGGTTAGACTTAAAGCGATTGAGAGAAGCGAAATCAGGGGTATGAGAGGAGGGAGTCTAGGCCTAAGAAGTAAAATTTTGATTAGGTACTTTATTGTGTCTTCTTTAGGTCTTTCTACTTGCTTGTTGAATTTACTGAGTCTTAGTCTATTCACAGCAGACTATGGAGAACTTTTATTTTGAAGTATATAGTTTCCCCTAACTTATGGATGCATCTGAACATGTACCCCATCCCTTAGGCCCTGGTCTGTATCTAGAGTCTACAGTCTGCAATTTTGCTAGGGAATGTGCCATTTGTAATGGAACTAGGGAGTCTGATATGTTAAGAAAGATTTCACCAGATGATTGGAGTTGTAGGGTTGACATCTCAGGCTCAGCATCTCTGGACACAGTCTAAAGTGAAAGGAGGCATGGTGACACTGGTAGTATTGATTTCGCTGAGGTCAGAAGAGGCCATATCACTGGGGAGGAGATCAAAAGGAGAGGATGAAGAAATACAAGCAAAGTCCCAGAGGTTCCAGGGCTGGGAGAAATACAGATTTTAAAGAGAATAAGGAAGGTCTCTCACGTTTTAGAGATTAAAAAAGCAACAGGTAATTATTATTTTGTGTTTAGCTAGGGCCTTGCACATGCACAAGTTCACTGCTCCCAGGCCTCTCTTTCATTCAAAGAGAAAGAGTCAGGGAGAGGGGAGATATCATTCAAAGCAACTCTCATATGGTACCAGGGTCTGAACTTGGGTCACACACATGGGAAGACTATCCTCTCCCTGGTGAGCTATCTCTCCGGCCCTGGAAACACATTGATATATATTTTTTGGTGTTCTTGCAAGTTTCTCTAAAGCATATTTGTAACCTAGGTCAATTCTGTGCTTATATATTGCACAAGGGAGGGCAAGAGCTCTAGAGTCAGGTAAAGAGTTCATGAAAACAGATAATTGGTTGGGGTGGTAGAAAAAGGGTAAAAATAGATATTTTCCTCTAAGGTTGCTGCTGTTTACAGATTGCCCAAAGATACCTGCAACATAACTTTCCACTTTTTTGATGGAGAAACAAAGAGCTCAGCAGAGGTCATAGTATTTCCGTGGTTAAGCAGGAAAATTAGTCCAGTCCATAAGTGACCCCATTTTAACACCCCAGAGTGCATTTGTTCCTACCAAGGCTTAGTTTTTAAGTGTTTAAATTTATCCAGACTCTGCAATAATGGATTTAGAATACATTCTCACATCAGAAAAAAAAAATTTAAGAGTTTCACTTTAATTAAGATGAGGTTATTCAGTAACTACTATAATTGTCTCCTTGGTATTTATGAGTCATTTAATAGAAAACTTCCTAGAGTCTCCATAGTCCTGTGCCTTGTTCCAGGCCACTCACTCCCCAAGTTCATCTTTTCATGACTGGAAAAAAAAAATCTTAAAACAGATCATCATAGTTGAAGAATCTGAGAGATTAATAAACTGATTTTGCATATATGTATTGCTGCCAGAATTTATATATAGAGAGGGGTCTATATATAATATATATTGATATATAGTAGTATATATACAAAATACGTTAATTTTCAGAGACATTAGCATGAAAACAGTTTGTGTGCTCACTTCAATATTCCCTTTGGCTGTTTCTTTCTTTGCTCCCATTCCTAGCACAAAACATAAAATCTTCTTTGCTGTTATAAGCTAAAAGAGCAACTAAAACTGTGCTCTTCTTACTGCAGAATCCACAGATCCATCTTCACAAACCTGGGCACAGTCTTGCACCTGCTGTCTCTTTGATATCTGAGTAGAAGCTTAGCTAAGAGGCAAATGTTTCAGGATGAATATCACTTGTATGGTCGAACCAGTATTCAATAGACTGACAAAGGATATGGAAGGTGCTGGTCAGTACATTTTGAGAAAAATAATGTCATAACTACATCAATTGGGTAACTGATTCCAATGCACTAGGATCAAAAGGTAGAGTAAATCAGCTAGCTTTCAATAATGTGTTCTGAGAAAGCTGTTTTTTTTTTAACTTTTCATTGTGTTGTAATGTTTGTCCAGCTATAAGGTGAGCTATAGCAACTTAGAGAAGTTGAAACAAATAAAATGGCCTTTGTGGTCCTCTCCTGCTTCTCTACAGAGACACCTACAAGGTGATCAAATATAGCGGGTACCCGATAAAGGACATGCTTAAGACTGAAAGGATTCTGTTGACAAAAGAGAAAAACATGTCAACCAATGTTTCTTTAGAAGAAAGAGGAGGTAATTGATGTCTTCCCTGCAGCCTTTGGGGACCATAGAGAAGTAGGACAAAAAAAAAAAAATGTCAGAGTAGGAAAAAATTGAGACTGATTTAGTTTGCCAGAGCTTAGGACATAAGCATTCTTTTTGGGGATTCCAAGTGTCTAGAATATTGTCAGTGGTCAGTAAATTTTAATTTAATGGAACTGAGTTGAATTATAGAGTCCTGAATAAGATATTGGGCTGTCATAAAAGTCATGACATATTTTTCCATGTTTTCCTGTGCCAAAGTGTATCATGACTTTTCTGACAACCCTATGTATGTGTGTGGCCATGACATCCCTTGAAATGTAATTGGTTTGAGGATAATCTTCTGCCTCTAGTCTACACTGAACTCCAATGTTCAATTCCAAAAATATTGAACTTCATGGAATTATGGACCCCGAGAACCACAGATTCTATGGAGAGCAAACAGAAACCATGTGGTGCAAGGAAAGAGAATGACGAGAGGTACCACCACCATAACAAACTTGATATCTCTCCTACAGACTCCATGAGACTTCAGCTCCCACAATCCTTTGTGGTACTTCAGAACCGTGTTTCAAATGCTTCATTCCCTAAAATAGCAGAGGAGTAGAGACAATTTTTTTTAAAAAATTTATTTATTTATTCATGAAAAAGACAGGAGGAAAGAAACAGCCATCACTCTGGTACATGTACTGCCAGGGACCGAACTCAGGACCTCATGCTTGAAAGTCTAATGCCATAGCCACTGTGCAACCTCCCGGACCATGAAAGACAAATGTTTTAATGTAAACATACACATATACACACAAACCATACCACCACCCCATGCAGAGGTAGAATAAGTAAAATTAAATTGTGCTTTCTTTCAAGTTACAAGTATTATAGTGTGGCAATTTCACTGAGCTTTCCCAGGTGAAACTTTTCCTTACATTTTTCCTCAAGCTAAATGTACTTGGAAAAATAACAAATAAAGAAACATTTTTTTATCCCCCATACTTTTTCAGTCAGAAAAAAAAAAAATCAGTCACTGGCAAAAATCTAGAAGATGACACAAGCTTCAGCTGAGTCCCATTCTTTGGACTATTGAAAAGTAATGAAAGAGTGATGAGAAGAATTTTCTGCCCTATATTGTCATGAGGTGGATGAAACACTGGGCCAAGAATTATTTGTAACACCTGAGATATCAGAGAGAAATTAGTTTTGTTTAAATGAATGATATCTACTATTTGTGCTGAAGATCAAAATACACAATAAATAAAAATCTGAAAGTTCTTTGTATGCTATAAATATTAAATTTTATGTTTCTGGGGCTGGCTTTGGTATATTGTGCCTAAGTAAAGGACTCTGGGGCAAAGGGAAATTTCAAGTTCACACTTTGAGGGTTGAAATGGGGAACAGTCCTATGTGGTGGGAGTGGTGTACAATTGTACTCTTATTAACTTAAAGTCTTACAAATCGCTATTAATTCAATAAGCCAGGGAGTAAAATACATTGAATATTTCAAGTTCTATAACTGCCTACAGTTTAATCTGAGTCTATATTTCTTTAGACTGTTTTACTGTATCAAATCTATAAGCTAATTGAATTCAGACTGTAGCTTAAACTGTTCATGCAGTTCAAAATTGAGGAGTTTTGTCTGTTTGTTTGTTTTATTTTTTGTTATTGTTATTTTAACACTAAATTACCTACAAGCTTAGACTAGATAGATCAGGAGCATTTGGCCCTGCCACTATCTAAGATACTGTTGTTAGCAAAATCATTAAAATGACAGAAAGGATGGTGAAGTCAAGTATAATGAAGTAAATCTCAACCGTGGGGTTTTCAAAGAAAAACAAACTCCCAGATAACTTGGTTATAATAATAATTATCTATTGCCTTTTTTAAACCCCAACACTACAAGGAACCTTCCACATTCTCCTTAAATTCCATATTTCTCCCAGTCCTGTAATCTCTGGAACTTTGCTTGTATTTATTGGTGCCTGTCCTCTTAATCCATTACCCTGTTATACTGCCTCTGTTGACCTCAAGTAAATCAATGCAACAAGTACCACCATGGCATGATATGATTCCACTGCCTTGTTGCTTCAGATTGCATCCACAGATGTCAGATGAGAGATGTCAGCCCTCTAGTCCAATAATCTGCCAGGCTGCAAGTGCTACTATGATTCCATCCTAACCTCCCTGGGCAGATAACCTCAGCAACGTGTCCTGGAACCTCACCTCCCCAGAGCCCTACCCAACTAGGGAAAGATTCAAAAAACCTGGGGATATGAATTGACCTACCAATGTCCATGTCCTGAAGAGAAGCAAATACAGAAGCCAGGACTTCCACCCTCTGCACCCCATAAAGAATTTTGGTCCATACTCCCAGAGGGGTAAATGTTAAGGGAAGACGACCAGAGGGCTCTGAACTCCAACTCCACCAGGACCCTGAGAGAGGAGAGGGTAGATAAAAAATTTTTTTAAAAAAAGGTAAGGACACTCAGAAGAAGTAAGTGTGACTTAGAAAGGAAGGGGGTTAGATAAATAGATATAGAAATAATAGTAAACCGATATCTGTCATCTTGGGAGAACTAATGTAGTTTCCAGTGCAGGGAATGGGGACACAGAACTCTGGTGGTAGGAAAGGTTTAGAATTATATCCGTTATGATTTTGTAAATCAATACTAAAACACTAATGAAAACTTTTTAAAAATAAAAATGAATAAATATATAAAAATCTAGTCACTATGCCAAAAAATATGTTTAATGTTTTTTAAGCCCAAATGAGAAGACAACCCAATCCAAATATGCCAGACTATAAACAAATGGAAAGAGGACTCCCGACTGTAATGCACCGGCTTAAGCGCACAGAGTGCGGGACACAAGGATCCCGGTTCAAGCCCCTGGATCCCCACCTCCGGGGAAAGGGGAGTTTCCCTTCACAAGTGGCGAAGCAGATCTGTTGGTGTCTATCTTCCTCTCTGTCTTGCCCTCCTCTTTCAATTTCCTTTGGTCCTATCCAACAACAATAACAGCAACAACAACAATAAAAAAAAATGGCCACCAGGAGCAGTGACTTTTTTAAAATTTTTATTTTATTTTCCCTTTTTGTCGCTCTTGTTTTTTTATTGTTGTTGTAGTTATTATTGATGTCGTCGTTGTTAGGACAGAGAGAAATAGAGAGAGGAGGGGAATACAAAGAGGGGGAGAGAAAGATAGCTGCAGACCTGTTTCACCACCTGTGAAGCGACTACCCTGAAGGTGGGGAGCCGGGGACTGGAACCAGGATTCTTATGCCGGTCCTAGCGCTTTGCGCCACTTGCTCTTAACCCGCTGTGCTACCGCCCAACTCCCAAGCAGTGACTTGTTAGTGCAGACACCAAGCCCCAGTGATAACCCAGGAGGCAAAATTAAAATAATAATAATAATCCAGCATAAAGTACAAGGACCAGCATATGGATCCAGTTTCCAGCCCTCAGCTCCCTACTTGCAGGGAGGTAGCCTCACAAGAGGTGAAGCAGGTCTGCAGGTGTCTATCTTTCACTCCCTCCTCTGCCTTCCCTTCCTCTTTCGATTTCTCCCTGTCCTATCCAACAACAACAATATCAATGGCAAAAGTAACAACAAGAACAAGGGAGACAAAATGGTAAAAATGGCCTTCAGGAGCAGTGGATTCTTACTGCAGGCACTGAGCCCCAACAATAACCATGGAGGCAAAATAAAATAAAATAATAAATAAACATATGGAAGAGAGGAGGAATTGTGTCAAATTCCCTGCAATGTTTCCAGTTCGTGAGACACATTTTTTTCTTTTTTATTTAAGAAAGGATTAATTGACAAAACCATAGGGTAGGAGGGGTACAACTCCACACAATTCCCACCACCCAGTCTCCATATCCCACCCCCTCCCCTGATAGCTTTCCCATTCTCTATCCCTCTGGAAGCATGGACTCAGGGTCACTGTGGGTTGCAGAAGGTAGAAGGTCTGGCTTCTGTAACTGCTTCCCCACTGAACATGGGTGTTGACTGGTCGGTCCATACTCCCAGTCTGCCTCTCTCTTTCCCTTCTTCTAGCATTTGCCATTCTTCCGTAGCCAGTTAACAGCGTCAGGTTGAGCCTGATGTAAAGTTTCGAGACCTCCTTTGAATCTGGAGAGGTGGCAGTCGTTGACTATGTGGGTCATAGTCTGTAGCTGCAGGGGCAGTTCGGGTCATCTCTGGCTCCCCAGCGGTGGAACACAGTGGTGCACCGGCCATGGCCTGTTCGACAGCGATTGAGGAGGGCCCAATCATAACGTGCTAGGTCAAAGTTTGTTGACGCTTGCAGGAGTCTGTGATGAAGTGTTTGTTCTTGACCTCAGCTGACTGCCAACTCTGTTTCCAAGAGACTGGAACAGAGAAGTTCAGTGTAGGCGTAGGGGACCAGATTGGGTGACGAGACGTCAAGCGTTGGACAAGGTGGGTGAAGATATCCGCGTATATTGGCAGGTCTGGTCAAGCGTAGACGTGGGAAATGAACTTAGATGATGCTGCATCCCGACGAATATCTGGCGGGGCGATATTGCTAAGAACTGGCAGCCATGGAACCGGAGTGGAACGGATGGTCCCAGAAATTATCCTCATGGAGGAATATAATTTGGAATCGACCAAGTGGACATGGGGGCTACGGAACCATACTGGGGCACAGTATTCTGCAGTGGAATAGCATAATGCCAGAGATGATGATTGTAGTGTGGAAGCGCTCGCGCCCCATGAGAAGCTGGCCAGTCTAGCAATGATGTTATTCCTCACGCCCACCTTTGCTGCAGTTTTTATGAGATGTTCATGAAATGACAGGGTGCGATCGAGAGTAACGCCAAGATAGACTGGCTGGGCTTCATGCCGGATTCTCGTATTGTCAAGCTGCACATTAAGCTCACGCGAGGCCGAGGCATGGTGTAGATGGAAAACAGATGATACCGTTTTTGCAGTGCTAGGGATTAGTTGCCATTTTTTACAGTAATCAGATATCAGAGACATGTCTTTCGTGAGTGTTTCCACGAGGATGTCAAACTTGGATGCCTGAGTGGCACAGCAGATGTCATCGGCGTAGATGAACTTCCTTGAAGAAGTTTCTGAGAGGTCACTGATGTAAATATTAAATAGCGTAGGAGCCAGAACAGAGCCCTGGGGGAGGCCACTTGAGACAAGTCTCCATCTGCTAGACTTGTCACCCAGATGCACCCGGAATCTTCTGTTTTGGAGAAGAAATGATATAGTGTTGGCCACCCATGGAGGCAGGCATCTTGAGATCTTGAGTAGGAGACCACGGTGCCAGACCGTGTCATAGGCTGCTGTGATAGCCACAAAGACAGCACCCATCTTTAAATTCTTCTGGAATCCATTTTCAATGTAAGTTGAGAGGGCCAGGGCTTGTTTGCAGGTGGATCTTCCTGGGCGGAAACCAGCTTGGGCGGGTGATAGGAATTTCTCTGTAAGAGGAGAAATACGTGACAGAAGCAGCCTCTCAAGGAGTTTGTAACACATGGAGAGGAGAGAAATTGGTCTATAGCTGGCGGCCAGTGTTGGTTCTTTCTTTGGTTTCAAAACTGCTATTATCTTCGCACGATGCCAAATTTTGGGCACAGATTCGGATTCCAAGATGTGGGACAGGAATGTAGTGAGCCACTTCTTTGCCATGGGGCCCAAGTTAAGAATGAGTTCCCTAGTAGGGTGGGTCTCTGGGGAAGCGGAGCTCCAGGACATATTGGTAGGGTCTTCAGTCCAGGGAAGCCTGGCTGGCATCCTAATGACATCTGGAACCTGGTGACCGAGTAATGAAGCTGAAGGGTTGTCATTTCACATGTGAAGTCTCTGGACACAGTCTGAAGTGAAGCATGTTGAGTTGGCAATCGTTGCGTTGGTTAGGCTGTGATTGGCAGATACAATATTATTTGATATGGATTGGGAAGGGCATACGGGAAAGTGGGCCCTATTCAAGGGTTCCAGGACTGGGGGAAGTAGAGGCTCTATAGTGGAGATGTGAGGTTCCTGCTGTCTTAGGGTTCAAAAAGACAATCTATAGTTAATGTTATCATCCCATTTTTTGGTAATTGGGTTAACTTTGAAAAGTCGTTTTGTTAGGGTTTACTGTACAGTACCCAGTATCTTGTATATAGCTGTGCTATTGGTTGCTTCTGATCTACTTGGTCTTGGCTTTTGAGAGAGTCTACATATCAATTACACAGCCTATATATTAAAAAGATTCAGTTTGTGTTTTGAAAAACTTCGAGACATACAATTAATTTTCCCCCTCTTATATTAATTAACTAGTGATTTATATGACTACATTTTACTAGGAGTGTACATAAACACCATTCCCACCAACAAAAGACTGACCCATCCCTCCCACCCACTCCCACCCCCCACTGGCTCAGGAAGCTGCATGTCTAACCCTCACCACAGGGTTTTTACTTTGGTGCCCTACTTACAATTTGGTCAGATCCTGCTTTTAGTTTCCCTTTCAGATCTTCTTCCTCAATTTCTGTTGATGAGTGGGATCATCCCATACTCATCTTTATCTTTCTGACTTAGCTCACTTAACATAATTCCTTCTAGCTCTGTCCAAGATGGGTCAGAGAAGGAGGGTTCATTGTTCTTGATAGCTGCATAGTATTCCATTGTGTATATATACCACAGCTTTCTCAGCCACTCATCTGTTGTTGGCACCTGGGTTGCTTCCAGGTTTTAGCTATGATGAATTGTGCTGCTGTGAACATAGGAGTACACACCTCTTTTTGGTTGGGTGTTATGGAGTCCTTGGGGTATAGCCCCAGGAGAGGAATTACTGGATCATAGGAAGGTCCATGTCTAGCCATCTGAGAGTTTTCCAGACTGCTCTCCACAGAGGCTGTAGCAATTTACATTCCCACCAGCAATGTAAAAGGGTTCCTCTGTCCCCACAACCTCTCCAGCATTTGTTGCTGCTGTCCTTTTTTATGTATGCCATTCTTACAGGAGTGAGGTGGTATCTTAGTGTTGTCTTAATTTGCATTTCTCTGACAATCAGTGACCTAGAGCAGGTTTTCATATGTTTGTTGGCATTTTAGATCTCCTCTGAGGTGAATGTTTTGTTCATATCCTCTGCCCATTTTTGGATGGAGTCATTTGCTTTTTTGGTGCTAAGTTTGCTGAGCTCTTTATATATTTTGGTGATTAGTTTCTTGTCTGATGTATGGCATGTGAAGATCTTCTCCCATTCTGTGAGGGGTCTTTTTGTTTGTGTGATAGTTTCTTTGGCTGTACAGAAGCTTTTCGATTTGATGTAGTCCCATTGGTTTGTTTCTGCTTTAGTCTTCCTTGCAACTGGGTTTTATTCATCAAAGATGTCCTTGAGGTGTAGGTGGGAAACTGTTTTACCAATGTTTTCCTCTAAGTACTTGATTGTTTCTGGCCTGACATCTAGGTCTTTGATCCATTTGGAGTTGATTTTTGTTTCTGGTGAGATAAAGTGGTTCAATTTCATTCTTCTGCATGTTACAAACCAGTTTTCCCAGCACCATTTATTGAAGAGAACCTCCTTTTTCCATTTAATCCTTTGGGCCCCCTTATCAAAGATTAGATGTCCATAGGTGTGGGGATTTATTTCTGGGCTTTCAATTCTGTTCCACTCGTCTGTGTGCCTATTTTTGTTCCAGTACCATGCTGTTTTGATGATGATAGCTTTATAATATAGTTTAAGGTCTGGGAGTGTGATGCCTCCATTTCTGTTTCTTTTCCTCAATATGATTTTGGCAATTCTAGGTGTTTTCAGGTTCCAGATAAAGGATTGTAGTGTTTGTTCTATTCTCTTAAAGAAGCTTGGTGGAACATTGATGGGTATTACATTAAATTTGTATATGGCTCTGGGGAGAATATTGATTTTGATTATATTTATTCTTCCAATCCATGAGCATGGGATAACTTTCCATTTCTTGGTATCAGTTTCTATTTCCTTGAGTAGCGACTCATAGTTTTCAGCATACAAGTCTTTCACTTCTTTGGTCAACTTTATTCCTAGGTATTTGATTGATTTTGCTGAAACAGTAAATGGGAGTGATTTCTGGATGTCTTCTTCTTCAGATTTAGTGTTTGCATAAAGAAATGCCACTGATTTTTGTACATTGACTTTGTAGTCTGATACCTTGCTATATTGCCTAATAACTTCCAGTAGTTTAATGCTGGATTCTTTAGGTTTTTCTATGTATACTATCATATCATTTGAAAATAGTGAGAGCTTGACTTCTTCCCTTCCAATCTGTATTCCTTTGATTTCTTTCTCTTGCCTGATTGCTATGGCAAGAACTTCCAATACTATGTTGAAGAGTAACGGTGACAGTGGACAACCCTGTCTAGTCCCCGATCTGAGGGGGAATGCTTTCAGCTTCTGCCCATTGAGTATGATGTTGGCTGTAGGTTTGCTATATATAGACTCCACTATCTTGAGGAATTTCCCATCTATTCCCATTTTTTGTAGAGTTTTGAGCATGAATGGGTGTTGGATTTTGTCAAAGGCTTTCTCTGCATCTATTGAGATAATCATGTGGTTTTTGGCTTTGCTTTTATTGATCTGGTGAATGACATTGATTGACTTACAGATGTTGAATCAGCCTTGCATTCCTGGGATGAATCCCACTTGGTCGTGATGAACAATCTCTTTGATATGCTGCTGTATCTGGTTGGCCAAGTTCTTGTTTAATATATTGGCATCTATGTTCATCAGAGATATTGGTCTGTAGTTTCCCTTTTTTGTTCTGTCCCTATCAGCTTTTGGTATCACGGTGATGTTGGCTTCATAGAAGGTGGAAGGGAGTATTCCTATTTCTTCAATCTTATGGAAAAGCTTAAGAAGTATGGGTACTAACTGTTTCCTGAAAGTTTTGTAGAATTCGTTTGTGAAGCCATCTGGTCTAGGACTTTTGTTGTTGGGGAGATTCTTAATAACAGTTTCAATTTCTTTGTCTGTGATTGGTGCATTTAGATTTTGTAGTTCTTCTTGGTTCAGTTTTGGAAGGGCATATGCTTCTAGGAATTGTTCCATTTCTTCCAGATTCTCTAGCTTGGTGGTGTATAGTTCTTTATAGAAGTTTCGCAGGATTCTCTGGATTTCTGTGGTGTCAGTTGTGATATCTCCTCCATCGTTTACAATTCTATTAATTTGAGTCTTATCTCTTTTTTGTTTGGTGAGTCTGGCTTTTTTGTTGGGTTTGTCAATTTTGTTTAATCTTTCAAAGAACCAACATTTGGCTTCATTGATCTTTTGTATGGTTCTTTTATTTTCGATGTTGTTTATTTCTGCTCTAACTTTAGTGATTTCTGTCCTTCTGGTTGCCTTAGGGTTCCTTTGTTCCTCTTCCTCTAAGTCCTTGAAGTGTGCAGTAAGGTCGTTCACTTGAGCTTATTCTTGGTGTTTAATATGTGACTGTATGGCTATAAGTTTCTCTCTCAGTACTGCTTTAGCTGTGTCCCAAATATTTTGATAGGTTGTGTCTTCATTTTCATTTGTTTCCAGGAACATTTGAATTTCCTGCTTGAATGAATCTCTAACCCAGTAGTTCTTAAGGAGTATGTTGTTTAGTTTCCAAATTCTGTGACTTTTAATAATTTTCTGTTTGTTGTTAAATGTTAGTTTTACTCCACTGTGGTCTGAGAAGATACTTGGGATGATTTCGATGTTCTTGAATTTATTGCTGCAATCTTTGTGGCCTAACATGTGGTCTATCCTTGAGTATGTGTTATGTGGATTTGAAAAGAAGGTGTATTACAGTTTTTGGGGGTGAAGGACCCTGAAAATGTCCAAGAGGTCTAGTCTGTCAATCTCTTCATTCAATTCTCTTGTATCTTTGCTGGTTCTCTGCTTTGTTGATCTAAGTATGAGAGTGGGGTATTGAAGTCTCCCACTATTATTGTATTACTATTGATGTATTTTTGGAATTCTTTCAGTAAGTGCTTGACGTTTTTAGATGGTCCCTCATTGGGTGCATAGATGTTAATAATTGTTTAGTCTTCTTGTCTGATTGATCCTCTAATCATTATGTAATATCCTTGCCTATCTTTTATTCCTTTATTTAATTTAAAATCTGTCATGTCTGAGATGAGAATGGCTATTCTTGCCCTTTGTTGTGGTCTGTTAGCCTGTATGATAGTTTTCCATCCTTTCACTTTAAGTCTGTGTTTATCTTGTTGTGACAGATGGGATTCTTGCAAGCAGCATATGGTTGGGTTATGTTTTCTGATCCATCCCCCCACTCTGTGCCTTTTGATGGGTGAGTTTAAGCCATTGACATTTATTGATATTATGGGTTTAATGTATTGTAGTGCCATTGTTCAAAAAAAAAAATTTCTTTGCTCTGATATGTTGCAAGTATTATAGTGATGTTCTTGTTTATAAGATGTCTTTTAGAACCTCTTTCAGGGCCAGTTTGGTGATGGTTGCCTCCTTTAACTATTGTTTGTCTAAGAAGTTTTGACCCCTCCATCTAGTTTGAATGAAAGTCTAGCAGGATATATTATCCTTGGTTGAAACCCTTTTTCATTCAGGGCTCAATAGATATCTTGCCATTCTCTTCTGGCTTTTAGAGTTTGAGTGGAGAAGTCTGCAGATAATCTTATGAGTTTTCCATTGTATGTGACTTTTTGTTTCTCTCTTGCAGCCTTTAGGATCCTTTCTTTATCCTTACTTCTTCTCATTGTGACTATGATGTGTCTTGGTGTCTTCAGGTCTGGGTTGATTCTTTTTGGAACTCTCTGGGCCTCTTGAATCTTGTTGTCCTTTCCGTTATTCAGGTCTGGGAGGCTTTCTTCTATTATTTCCTCTAGAATGTTTGCTTCCCCTTCCTCTCTTTCTTCCTCTGGCAGGCCAATTATGTGAATGTTACTTCTTTTGAGACCATCCCATATGTCTCTGTTGTTGTTTTCAGTGTCTCTCCATCTCTTTTTAAGCTCTTTCACCTCTTTCTTAGTTTTCTCTAACTCATCCTCTGTCTGACTAATTCTGTTTTCTGCTTCTGTTAATCTGCTGTCCCTTGCCTCCGCTTCTTTCTTCATTACAGCTATTTCAGCTTTCAGTTCTCTAATTGCCTCAAGATAATCAATATTTTCCTTGGGTGTCTCAACTGTTGTTTCCCTAATACTGCCATTCCTTTCCTCCAATGTTATTTTCATTCTGTGATTAATAAGTTTATTATTGCTTTCATACTTTTCTTATCTATGATTACTTATGGCTGATTTGTAGTTTCTTCTGGGCTCTTGTCTTCATTCATTGGAATAGCAGTTTTATTTGTTTTTGATCTACCCATTTTTTTTATTTATGTGTTTCTTTTTTTTTTATATGCTCTGTTGTTCCTCAGTTGTTGTGTCTTGAGCACAAGCAACACTGTACTAAATACCTTTATGACAATTGCACTCACCAACCTCAGGAATTACAGTAGCAACTGAAGCAAGTATTGAAGCTGTTTAATCACTACCAGTTAGCCAATGTCTCCAGTCTGTGAAAAAATAGTAACCAATCCCAGTAAAGAAGAAAGAGAAAAGAAAGAAGGGATAGCAAGAATAGACAGTTATGCAAATCTACTATCCACTGTATATTCTAGGGGTAATAAGAGGAGAAAGGGAAGTAGAGCAGAGATACACACATAGAGTCCACTCTGAGTCAGATTTCTTCCCCAAAATAATTCACAAATTCAGAAAGGCAAAGAAGAAGGAAGGAAGAAGTGTATGACAAAATAAAAAAAAAAGAAAAAAGAGACGAAAGAGAAAAGAGAAAAGATAAGAAAAATAGCTATAATTAAAGTGCAGTGAAAGGAAAGTTTTGTTTTGATTACTTTATTTTTAATTTAATTTAATTTAATTTTTTTAATTAGCTAGGAGGAGGAAGGGGAGAGCCTGTAGAGGAGACAAGTTCCTCCCACAATAGATAAGATGCCCACTACCCTAGCAATGAAAGATACCCTAAGAGTTAATTCTGATCAACCTAAAGGGCGGGGGAAGATATATGCCTTTATATAATATTAATAATAAAATAGAGCAGGGTAAAAAAAAAAAAAACCCTGTCCCAGATTACCTCAAACCTCCTGATCAGAGGCAGCTGATTGTTAAGAAAGAGAGAGAAAAAAAAAAAAAAAAAAAAAAAAAACCTCAGGACTAGACAAGGATAGCTGAAATAGACAGTTATGCAAATCTACTATCCACTGTATACTTTAGGGGTAGCTAAAGGAGGAAGGGAAATTGAGCAGAGATACTCGCAGTGAGAGTCCACTCTGAGTCAGAATTCTTCCCCAAAATAATTCCCAAATGTGTATCAGTGAATTCAAAAAAGCACACTGTTTGGTGGTGTGGGGGATGGTGCCTGTGGCTTTGGAAGCTGTAGGATTAAGGAAGAAAGGATGACAAGAATGAGAAAAAGAAAAAAAGAGAGAGAGAGAAAAAAGAAAAAGATAAGAAAGAGAACAGTCATAAAAGAGCAGTGAAAGGAAAGAGTTTATTTATTTATTTTTAATTATTTAATTAGCTATGCGGGGTGAGGTGGGGGGGTTGGCTACTTAGAAAGAAAAAGGGCCAGAGGTTTCAGAAGGGTATAGATTTAGAATGAATGATACTCCCTGGTGGGACAGGAATCTTGGTAAAGAAAGAAGCTCAGCAGGGAAGCCTGCTAGGAGCTGGTCCCCGGGGACTGGTTGGGGGGGGAGGGGGAGGAGGTGTGCTTAATAATTTAAAAGAAAAAAATTTTTTCCCTTTTTTTCTACTCTATTTTTTAACCCAAATTAAGTTATAGTCACCTTCTTGGTGTCACCACTAGGACCCCTTATTGACTGGCCTACTAAAGGCAGAAAATCCTACCGTTTCCAGAAGATGTGGTCAGAGCCCAAGCCACTAGCAGCTTCTCAGTCCACCATCTTCCGGGAACCCCCGAGACACGTTTTTTTGTATTTTTTTTTTTGCCCCCAGGGTTATTGCTGGGGTTCAGTGCCTGCACCATGAATTCACTGCTCCTGGAGACCTTTTTCCCCCCTTTGTTGCCCTTGTTGTTGTAACCTTGTTGTGATTATTATTGCTGTTGTTGATGTCCTTATTGTTGCATAGGACAGAGAGAAATGGAGAGAGGAGTGAAGACAGAGAGGGGGAGAGAAAGATAGACACCCACAGACCTGCTTCACCTCCTGTGAAGCGACTTCCCTGCAGGTGGGGAGCCAGGTCTCGAACTGGGGTTCCTATGCAGGTCCTTGTGCTTTGCTCCATGTGCGCTTAAGACACATTGCTACCGCCCCACTCTGTGTGAGACGGTTTTATAGCACACAGTAGGCACTTGTGACTATTTGATAAGAAAGACTAGCTGAAGACATTATTTTATGGAATCAGTGATATAAAAACCTATAAATAAATGTGGTAAGAGGTAAATGATAATATTAAAAGTGATGAATACTTGTCAAGAGTCATGAAGACATGAAAATCATTCCTGAAAGAAGATAATGGAAAAGAAAATAAGGTAATGGTGGGAGAAAGAAAAAAGCAGAATGGACAGAATGTGCACATGGAAATGGAGAAAGGGCTGGGGATTTAAGAGAAAGATAAAGTTTTCAAAATAACAGGAAAGGGAGGTGGCATTGGAGGCAGGGGGTAGTTGATATAATGATTTGTATATATCTGGGGCCAGGTGGTGGCACAGCTGGTTAAGAACTCACACTACCACTACCAGAGTCGAGTCGGGTGGTAGCACAGTGGGTTAAGCACACATGGTGTGAAGTGCAAGGATAGGTATAAGGATCCCAGTTGGAGCCCCCTGCAGGGGCTCCCCACCTTCAGGGGAGTCACTTCACATGTGGTGAAGCAGGTCTGCAGTTGTCTAGCTTTCTCTTCCCCTCTCTCTCTCTCTCCCCCTCCTTTCTCCATTTCTCTCTGTTCTATCTAACAAGGATGACATTAATAACAACAATAATAACTACAACAACAATAAAAAAGGGGAACAAAAGGAAAAATACATATATATATAAAGGATACAAGAAGAACTCACACTACAATTCTAAAAGAGCAAAGCAGAGAAAGGAAGGCGAAGGAAGTTGTAGCAAGAACCTGGGTTCAAGATCCTTGTCTCTTCCTGCAAGTTGGAAAGCTTCAAGAGTGGTGAATGGGGCTGCAGGTGTTGTTCTATCTCTCCCTCCCCTCTCGATTGCTCTCTTATCTCTATCCAATAATAAATAAATACAACTATAAAAAAAAGAAAGAGGGAAAAAAGATATGTATATATCCAAGAGAAATGTTTTTATCATTGTTGGACTAGATATCAAGGGTAAATATGAAATACTGCAGGGAAATTATAATTCAGCAGAGATAATTACTAAAGTAAGTTACCAACCAGAAGGCAGCAGCTGCCCAAAGGGGTAACTGATAATGACATAGTGGTTCCAGGAAGGCTTTCATGAAAGTGGTGTCTCCTGAGCAGGAGTTGATGTCACTGGTAGATGTTGACACCTGGGCCAGGTTGAAACACGGTACAAGAAGATACGGTACATTTGGGAGTTGGTGTATTGCACCAACTCTGGAGTGGCTGGGTTGGGGGAAGAGTACAGGTCCAAAAGGATGACAGAGGACCTAGTGGGAGTTGTATTGTTATGTGGAAAACTGAGAAATGTTATGAACAAACTATTGTATTTACTGTCGAATGTAAAACAATAATCCCCCAATAAAGAAATTTTTTTTAAAAAAGAAAATAATTTCTTTAACTGGACAGCTAGCCAACTTATTGCTTTATTCACTAAGCTCATAAATATGATGCACATTGAACTCTTAAATCTGGGCTCCTACATCAACAAAAACACCTGTGACGGGATGCAGTCACTGTTGGTTTCCACTTGCTTTAGTCTCATTTTACATAAGGAGATACTTTTAAAAGCCGTTCTTTGTATGTATTATCATTATTATTATTACTGGATAGAGACAAAGAGAAATTGAGAGGGGAGGAGGGATAAAGAGGGAGAGAGACAGAGAGACACCTTAAGCCTTGCTTCACCACTCATGAAGCTTTCCCCTTGCAAGTAGAGACGGGGGCTTGAGCCCGGGGTCCTTGAACACCGTGTTGTGCGCTTAACAAGGTGCCATCCCTTGCTCCCCCCATCCCTTGCAGCTCCTTTTGTGCATCTAAAGTTATGGTCTCTACAGATCTGTATCATTTAAGTCTGTAGAAAAGACAGACGGACACATAGCTGCCCCAGATACTCATGCAGCAAGCCTCCCACTCTAATATGTTAACAACAACATTCTTGCACAGTCCACTTTGTCCTCAGCCTGACGTCAACTGAAAGTATCGCTGGCTGGTTCCATGTCTGAGCTTTTCTTGACTCTTCACTTTCCCCTTCTCCTTAGAGTTCATACTTGTATGCAGATTCCTACATCCTGACATTTGACTTCTGCCCCTGAACTCCAGTTTAGATCGACTACCTGCTACCACTGCTTATGACAATCTGGGGTCCTCATTCATTGCCACCTATTGCATGTGGCGGTAACCCCTATGACTCATCGTCTTGCCCTGACCAAAGGGAGGGACAGTCCACTAACCCAAATAACAAAGTATGTTTTATTCATCACTTTTAAAAAAGAATATGTGTCGGGGGTTGGGCGGTAGTGCAGCGGGTTAAGCGCACGTGGCGCTAAGGGCAAGGACCAGCATAAGGATCCTGGTTCAAGCCCCCGGCTCCCCAGCTGCAGGGGAGTCGCTTCACAGGCGGTGAAGCAGGTCTGCAGGTGTCTGTCTTTCTCTCCCCCTTTCTGTCTTTCCCTCCTTTCTCCATTTCTCTCTGTCCTATCCAACAACAACAACAACATCAATAATAACAATAAGACAACAAGGGCAACAAAAGGAAATAAAGAAAAAAAAAAGAAAAAAATCCAAAAAAAAAAAAAAAGATTATGTGTCGACCCAGGATGTGGTACAGTGGGTAGAGTGCTAAACTGAACTAGATTTCTGAGGTTTTAAGTTGGGTAGCCAGCATCATGTTTTCCAGACTGATCTTCTGGTGTCTTAAATAAATACATCATTTTAAAATAGGATAAAACTAATAGATGATTTTATTTTTAATGTTTTATTTCTTTCCATTCTGGTAGCAGTGTGAGTCTTTATTGGTTAGAAAAAAAAATAGTGCACACATCCTAGTAGTCTTAGACAAAGGCGAAAGACACCTTTCCCTTGATTGGGACCCACCTGCCAAATTCAAAGAACTCCTTTGACCTCTACAGAGACAGCTTCCTATGAGGGGCCTGTAAACCAAGGGCAGAACTGTAGACATGTGAACTGTATCTTAAGCACAGAGTATGGTGAAAACTCTGTGTAACTTCCCTGTAAGTTAGACAACTACTTATAATGAAAGGTTTGTGAGTTCAGAAAGCCCCGGGGTATTCGAAAAGACAGTTCGGCTTCCTGTCTGGGAAATAAATGACATCTCTCCTCACTGGGATTATGCTTCAGATATTCAAGAGGAAAAAAAAGAAAACTTCCAAGTAACACACTGGACCCACTGCAGGAAATCTGGTGCCTCGTGAGTATTACCCCTGTGGAATCAGATGCCTGATGCACTGACAGTGCACAGAGGGGATGGGTTTCATTTGAGGAAAGGATGATGCCTTTCTCATTCCAAGAACCACTGCAGAGACTATTTCTCTACCCATTCATGGATGATGACAGGATGACTAATCTGTTCATCTTCCACCAAAAAACAAACCAACAACAACAGAAAAGATAGCTTATCTCTTAGAAGTGTTCAGACTGGTGTCTTTCTTTCCACCTCAGTTCTTTCTACATGAGCCTCACCCGCCATCCTCACACTCGGTTAGGTCAGCTGCAACTATTTCTATAAACTAGTTTCTCTGTCCTGGAATCGACTCCTCTCAAATGTGTTTTCCTCACACCCCAGAAGGTAAGCTGAAATTTATGTTTCCCTCTCTGCTGAAAATATCTCAACAGCTCCCTGCTGCCTATACAAGTCAAGCTAGCAAGCCATAGTGTAAAAAACTTCCTGTGAACTGGTTTCTGTCCATCTTAAGAGGCGTGTTTCCCTGCCAACTCCATACCCCAATTCTTGCTGTCTTCTCTTCACTCTGCCAATATTGAATTGTTTATAATTCCAATGACACCATAAGATTTAGAATCACCAAACCAGCATTTACACTGTTTGCTCTGCCTTCTACACTTCTTCAGGTAAAGACTTTTTTTATTTCTTCAAAATTTAGTCTAAGGTGTCAGACTCAGTGGGGGAAAAAAAGCAATGTCCTTTTACAGGCTAGATCAAACGGTCTATTTCTGCCTTCAATCACAAAGCGCGCGCGCGCGCACACACACACACACACACACACACACACACACACAGTCTGAGTATTTCTCTTTCGCCATGCTTATTTTACCAGTTCACAGATAATCTTCTTGTTGCCTTTCTTTTTTTCTTATTGCCACCTGGGTTATCACTGGGCATCAGTGCCTGCTCTCACATCCACAACTCCTGGAATTCATTTTTTCACTTTCCCCTTTTTTCCCTTGTTTTGTTTCTTCTTTATCTGATAGGACAAATAAAAATTGAGTGGGGAGGAGAAGATAAAATAGAGAAGGAGAAATATGCAGCACTTGACTCACCAGTCATGAAGCTTCCCCCTGCATGTGGGGACTGGGGCTTGAACCAAGATCCTTGCACACGGTAATCTGTCCGCTCAACCAGATGTGCAACCGCATGGTAATCTGTCTGCTCAGCTCTACCAGATGTTCCACCACTGATTGCCTCACAGATAATTGCCAGTAACACTCCACTTTCAGTCACTGGCCCATGGCAGAACACTTAACAGATTCTCATGAGTGTAGAAAGCCTTGACTAAGATTCTCTAAATATATCATTTCTAAAGTCCCTAAAGAAGCAATTATTGAATAAATACAAGGCAATGAATAAAAAAAAGTTTAAACTACAAACAAATTTGTTAAACCCAGGTAAGTATGTAGAGCTCGTGGCTAACATAAACAAGAAAATAAGCACAGCTTGGATTTTTTTTTCATATATCAATGATTTAGTCATCGTTTATAGGATTGTAACCATACGTCTACGGCCATACCACCCTGAACACGCCCGATCTCATCTGATCTCGGAAGGATTGTAACCATACATGGGATAGTTTCATATTGCACCCACCACCAAAGTTGTGTATTCTACACACATACATGGTGACCACTACAATTTTTATAACACACTTGGATTCTAAAATAAAATACACCAAGAAAAAAGTTTTGAAAATGATAGATACTTTCAAGTACTAAAGAATTAGAATCTAAAATTCTTGGGGAAATGTGTAATGTGTAGGCTTCTAAGTTATATTGTGTTTTCTATAAACATCTAGAATATAAGTTTATATAAATTTATTTTGTTATTGAGTGGTAAAGAAAAAAAATTGACCTAGGAAAATGATTTAATGACAGAAAATTTCCAAAGTGGCACAAAAGTATCACCTGCCCATGAAAATGGGTGTTTGAAAAAGAAAAAAGCTGTAGCTATAAATTATGTAGCCTTTTGGTGCTTTTGAAATTATGCCTCTCAAAAAAACTAATATAAAGTAAGGAGAGAACAGAGAAGCTTTTTGATTAAATAACAAAGGTAGATTAAAATTTAAAGGACAGTGTACTTATGAGTGTGGACACAAAAGGAAGAGAAATGACTAGAAGAAAAATTAAGGTAGCGTGTTAACAATAATTTAGTTCCATTTTTTCTGTAAGATCCGTGATAAGAAATGTGCAGGAGGGCAGATGCAAGGACAGTCTCTCCTCCCTGGATGCAAGCCATTCAACCACTAAGTCTGCAAATTGTCACTTAAAATAGTTGCATTAATTTTTCCAATAGAAACACTTATTGAGAATCACCCTTCTCTTAGTTTGAATGCATGTGATACACTGAAAGGGGCATGGATAGAAATGGACTTCACAGTTTAGAAAGGTATTTGTCATAAGTAGAAATTATTTTAATGAAACAGATGGACAAGGCAGATAAAAGGGGGTCCTGGGGATGGTCAGGTCTTGCCTTAGGCTGAGAGGTGGCTCTTGGACTAAGTGAGCAGTTGAATGTCTGACGGTACGAGCAAAACAAGTTCGTGTTACCTACTCTTAATTCGAAAACTTTTCTTTTCTAATTTATAACTCGTAGGAATAGAATTACATTTCATGCAGCTCTGTACCTTTCCAGAGAGAGAGAGTTATGGTAGAACACGTAGGCATAGGATCACATGCAGAGCTCAAAAAACTCAGACCATATTTGTAAAAAAAGAAAGAAAGAAAGAGAGAAAGAAAGAAAGAAAGAAAGAAAGAAAGAAAGAAAGAAAGAAAGAAAGAAAGGAAAAAAGAAAGACTGAGGGAGGTCATTTAGCAGTGTATCTTCACTTGCCATCTCGGATTTTTCATCAGTCACATCAGTGCTGAGAATTGACCTATTAACAGTTCTGAAAAAGAAAAAATAAATAAATAAAAAAGCTGAAGGTGGAAAGACAGAAAATAAATCAAGGCATCCTTTTTTAATTTCCAGATACAGGCTAATAATTGCTATTATTATTAACTATGTTTGAATATTTGAAACATACAAATAAATATTAACTAAATAATTATTACTGAGTAAAATCTGAGTTTCACAGTAAGAACTTCAGGAGAAAAAAAACTGCAGCAAAATTTCACGGAAGCAGAAAATCTGATAGGAATATCCATTACTAGCTGTGATGATGTTCAACTTGGTCCAGTCAAAACAAATGGTTGGAGTATACATCTTGTGCTTCACTCTGTGGGATAGGCAAGAAAACTGCAGTTCAGAGATTAAGTAATCTCTTAGAATAAATAAATCAGGATAACAAAATGACTGAAAATATGAACTCATGCTTTGATTTCCTAAATATGCATTAGTCACATAATTGGGTATCATGTACCAAGTGTACTGAGATCACAGATAAATAAAATAAAAATAATAATTATTATTTGTAACAGAGCCCAAGATAGCTTCACAGAAGAAATGGTGTTTTGAATGAGCTTTGAAAGAATATTTGAAACACGCAAGGGAAAGCAAAATAAAAATTGGAAACTCAAAAAGTAACATATGGCAGGACAGAAAGAAACTTGAAAAATTTAGGGAGAAAAGAGCACGGCAGTGAATAAGGTACTTAACTTGTATGATGCTGTGAAATTCCTTTTCTTGAAAACAATACTTTTCATAAAAAGTGGTATCAACTTTATAAAGTGGATGTGAAATTTAAAAGTAATTACTGTGTTGGAAGTGAACATTTCATCACAGGTACTTCAGGAGTATTTTTGCCATTAAACTTTGCAATTGACACTGCCATATAGTACAAAATCTAAATTCTAATATAAGCTTATATTATAAATCAACTGAACAATGCTGTGGCTTAAGATCCAGATGTACACTTTAGGCCCAATGCATTTATTTCTCCATCTGCTAGATGACCTGATCATTAATAGGCAACTTCTGCATGCCAGCTCAAAGACTGTCCTCTTATCTAAGGCTGTGCCTTCTCTGCAAGGGCAGCTTGTGCTCAACAACTGGTTGAGTGGAAAGTCCCGAAATCTCAGCTGTGTCAAATTAGTGTTGCAGATTTAAAGAGCCCACACACAGTCACTCAGTCACCCAATGGGTTTAAAAAAAAAAAAAAAAAAAAAAGCTCAGGATTGCTGTTCAGAGCCATAGAAACCACAGGCCTCTAAGCAAATTCCAAGGAGCCATTTGGCAGGCTCAGGGAACTGAATATTATACCCTTGTGGCCTTAAGGAAACCAACCAAATTCTATGGTGTCCTACTGCCTTTGAGATCCTAGTGATCAAGATCAGACTGCCCTGAAGTGTGAAAAGGGACTTTGACCTCACAGCAGAGATCCCATTTGTAGGAAATAGTCTGGGAAGAGAAGAAAAAGATCTAGCGTCCCACCATTCCCTAAACTAGAAATCTATTTAAGTGGTACCAGGCACCATAACACTAGATCACTTCTTAAGAATCCTATCCCTTATAACAGAGAGAGAGAGACAGAGAGACAGAGAGAGAGACAGAGAGAGAGAGAGAGAGAGAGAGAGACCTATAGCTCACACATAAACAGAACCCAGCACCACCTGCAGACCATTAACCAAAACCAAAAAAGATGGGTAAAAATAGAAAATCCCCAACACTGGGAAATCAAGATGGCTAGGCACTTATTTATGCAGATCCAAGAGAGAATGAATTTAGGAATGGTATCCTGAGGAAATTTGAAGAATATAACCTTCTCAGTTTAATATGGGTTAAGAAAGAAATCCACAATCTCAAAGACTCAATGGACAGGAACATGGATAGCAAAGAATTGTGAGAGAAGAACAGTCTAAGAAAGACTTCCTGGATGGTGGTAGATAGCATAATGGTTCTGCACAAAGGCTTTGTATGCCTGAGGCTCCAAAGTCCCAGGTTCAGTCCCTCCACCATAAGCCAGAGCTGAGCAGTACTCTAGTAAAAAAGAGAGAGAGGGAGAGAGAGAGAGAGAGAGAGAGAGAGAGAGAGAGAAAGGAAGGGAGGAAGGAAGAAAGAACTTTCTTATATGTACTTATATATAATTATATATCTTACATATATAATTTCTACATATATAAATTGTATGTATAATATTTTTATGTATAGCCATTGGCATGCTTATAGTCTTTTTCATCTTGTTAAGTGAAGTCACTTTTTCTCTAGTATTTCTTTTTAAATCTTTCCTATCTGGAAGTCCGGCGGTAGCGCAGTGGGTTAAGCGCACGTGGCGCAAAGCACAAGGACGGGCACAAGGATCCCAGATTGCCTCCCCACCTATAGGGGAGTCGCTTCACAGGCGGTGAAGCAGGTCTGCAGGTGTCTATCTTTCTCTTCCCCCCTCTGTCTCCCCCTCCTCTCTCCATTTCTCTCTGTCCTACCTAACAACATCAACAACAACAATAATAACTACAACAACAATGAAAAACAACAAGGGCAACAAAAAGGGAAAAATAAATATAAAACCAAAAATTTAAAAATTTTTCCTATCATATATATCTTGAGGTTCTTTAATTTGGTGTTTGTATTCAAGGACTCATGTTGCTTTTGTTTTTGTATGTTACCAAATATTCTGCATTTCTTTACAAGAAACTACTGGATGGTTTCGCTCACATAAGCAATATAAAGGACCAAAACACATGAACTTGCTTTTTAAAATGTCAAACTATGAAAACTATGTTGGTTATCCTTGAGAGGAAAGAGGAGAACCAGGGTGGGGGAAGGTATTAAAACTGTAATCTTATTATATTGGAAAGCATCATTAAATCAATAATAAAAATGAAATAAAGTGGAAGCTACTCTGGATAAGAAGTAGAGAAAAGGAAGTAAACTTAAGAATGTTTGGGCCGGGAGGCCAGCGGTAGTGCACTGGGTTAAGCTCAGGTGGCACAAAACAAAAGGACTAACGTAAGGATCCAGGTTTGATTCCCCGGCCCCACCTGTAGGGGAGTCGCTTCACAGGCAGTGAAGCAGGTCTGCAGGTGTCTGTCTTTCTCTCCCCCTCTCTGTCGTCCCCTCCTGCCTCCATTTCTCTCTGTCCTATCCAACAACGACAAAAACAACAATAATAACTATAACAATAGAACAACAAGGGCAACAAAAAGGAATACAAAAAGAAAGAATGTTTGGGCAGAGGTAGATAGCATAATGATGATGCAAAGAAAATCTCATGCCTGTGACTCCAAGGTCCCAGGTTCAATCCTGCACACCACCATAAGCCAGAGCTGAACAGTGCTCTGGTTAAAAATAAATAAATATTTTTTTAAAACATAGATATGCTGATATAAAGGGTAAGTGAAACACTAAGAAATAAGAGTTTTAAGTATGCTCTCCATATATCTTGTGAAAATGTATGACACTGGAGTGGGCGGGCAGCCTCTCTGGGGATAGAAGCTGAAGAACTTCAGTGCTTAGGGCTGGGTGGTGCAGCACCCAGTTAAGCGCACATATCACTGTGTATGACGACAGAGGTATCCCCATTCCTCACTTGCAGGAGATACACTTCAGGAGCAGTGAAGGAGGTCTATCTTTTCTCTCTACCTCTATTTCTCGCCCACTCTTTTCAATTTCACTCTTTCCTGTCAAATAAATAAAGGCCTGAAGAGACATTTAAAACAAGCTTCAGCAAACCTTTTGACCACCCCTCAAAAAAAAAGCCTTTGGCTCTTATACTTACCTAATAAAAAGTCTGTCCATAAAAGAAGAATCGGGCGGGTAGCGCAGTGGGTTAAGCACACGTGGCGCAAAATGCAAGAATCCGTGTAAGGATCCCGGTTCAAGCCCCCGGCTCCCCACCTGTAGGGGAGTCGCTTCACAGGTGGTGAAGCAGGTCTGCAGGTGTCTGTCTTTCTCTCCCCCTCTCTGTCTTCTCCTCCTCTCTCCATTTCTTTGTCCTATCCAACAACAATGATGACATCAATAATAATAATGACTACAACAATGAAACAACAAGGGCAATGAAAGGGAATAAATAAACAAATAAATAAATATTTTAAAAAAACGAAAAGAAAAAATAAGAATAGGGGCAGGGGGTGGAGAAAGGAAAAAATCTTAGCTGTCTTGCTTTTACCTGAAACAACAGGACTATTTCAGACCCAAAACTCTCCACGGGATGGGTTTAGGCCTCCACAACTTAATCTCCTCCTGTTTACATTGTTACTATGCTCCTTACTCTCCCAGTGGCACTTTTTTTCTGAAACTGCTCCCTTATTAAATTTTTTGGTTTAATAAACCTGTATTTATTGATAGGGAGGTCTCTGTTCTGTGGTCATTGTCCAAGGAAAGTTTCAGAGCACAGAAGTGAACTTGAATCAGCTTGTGATTTGATGCCTAGAATATGCAGTGAAAATAACATCTTGACCTCGTTCTGTAATTTTTAGTCCAAGAGTCAGTAACAGACCCAGTTTGTATAATGTTTTTCACTTGCTTAAAAAAATTCATTGAAGAATCATTGCATCATAATATCTCTAGATTTCAGACGTATGTCATTGAAAATAAATATGTATCCTCCTACCTAATACCTGAATTTCTGTCTTTTCTTCCGGTAATCTCTACTTATACCTTTTGCTGTTATTGTGTTTTGTTTGATTGTTTTGTCCATTAATGCTTTATTCTTTTTTAAATATAAGAACAGAAGGGAAAACACAAAGCAGACCTTGGACTGGAGTTGATGTATTATAGCCAAGTAAAAGAATCTTGGGTGGGGGTAAGGGTTCAGGTCCTGAAACATTATGTCACAGGAGAACATAGAGAGGCTTGAATTGTTATGGAAAACTACTGTATTTTACTGGCAACTATAAACCATTAATCCCCCCATAAAGAAAAAGAAAAAAAAAAGATTAATTCTTTTTTTTTTTTCAAATTACTGTACTGGGGAGTCTGGTTACTGTTGAGACATTGGTACAGTTTCTCATCTCCACATGATATATGTCTGAAAAACACACCCCTACTTAGGTTCCTTTCTGCCTTGATTCACCAAGGTCTCAAGTCCCCCTCTACCCCTCTTATACAGATCTCTACCTCAGGACCCATTTTCAAGAAATCCTACCTATGACAGTCACACTGGCAATTCACAGTGACACTAAGAACCTCAGCGGAGTTCAAATCTATGAGACTAATGCATTCATAATATCACCCTAAAAAAATTATTGACTAGCGCCTAAGGCACAACTGTTTAGCCTTAGGCTGAATGTCACCCTTGAGTAGAGTTGTCAGTGGCCTCATGTACTCTGTGGTATTTCTACTAAAGAGCAGACATAGAGGGCATAGACGTTGAGCCTTTAGAGACACAAACAAGAAACAGCATTTGACCATTCCCTGCCCTCCACATCTATTAGCCACCAAACAAAGCCAGAAGAAAATAACACTCCATAATACATAAAGCCATGCATTTTCTGCCCCTTCAGCATGGGGGGGGGGCATTTCTTTCCATGAATCATGTGTGGGTTATGTGTATCCATTCCCCCAAATAGTTTTACACAATAGTAAACCTGAGTGAAAGCACAAATGTCAATTACAGGAAAATGCTCATTCATAGGGTTTGGGTAGTTAGATATCTAACATTCTGTCTTTTACATAACATGCATGAGAAAGGAGAAGTGAGAAAATGTGGAGAAGCACTCATTCCCTTCCAGATGAGGGCGAAGGAAAAAAAATCTTCAACAAGTTAGTGACCTAGAGTCCAATTAGCCTTTTCACAGCCCTTATTTATCATCTTATTTTTTCTTCTTATCACTAGGGCAGAAAGTACTTCTAAATGTGACCTCCTTTACCTCACCCCACATGCCAAGGAAGGTTGCTTGATTGCTCATAAACCCAAAGTGGAAAAGTGGATTTATATTGATAAAGTAACTAGAGCTGTACTTGGCGACATTTCTTTATTCTGTAAACAGATAGGGACAAATTCACAGGAATGAGAATAACTCTCTCACACATACTTTACACTTTGTCAAGAAGTCAGCAGAGAAAGGCACACTTCATTGAAAATCCATTAAAACAATTACCAGGTCATTAGCAAAGACTTTTAAGCACTAGTTTTCAAGCCCAGCTTACTAAAGAAAGCCTTTTAATAGACCTTCAGCTTCCTTAGCAAGTTCTAGGGGACTTTGGTAGACCTCCCAAACAAAGTCACATTAAAAGAGCTCACAAACAAAATCAAGCATCATGCAAAACTCCTAACCTAGCAGTGCATGCATCACTGTTTCCTTAACAAGTTATAGTGAATGTGGGATGATTCAAAAATATAGAATGACTCAAGAACCTTGGGGTTCCCTAGGCAACCACAAATACCCCCGAGTGCCACTAAGGCTTTCAGTACTGCGCGTACACCAATGACTCCCACACTTTTCTTCAGCCCAGATTTCACCTATGAAGACTAAACAATCACTTTCTGCTCTCCAGTCAGTTCCTCACTCAGATATCTAATAAACCTCTCAAACAGCCTATTTCCCAAACTGAATTCTTGATTTTCCCCAGCCGTGCTCTACTTAGAGCTTTCTCCACCCAACTTAAGAGAAACTCCATTAACCTAAACCTTAAACCAAGTTATTTTTCAGGGGTTTTTTTTCCCCTCTATTGAGGTGTAAGTTACATATGATAAACAGCACAGCATGAAGTGTCTATGTTGATAAGTTTGGCATATGTGTGTAACACATGTGAAATCCTGCTCATGATCAAGACAGCAAGCATGTTCATTATATACATAGACTTAAGTCCCTGTCGTTTTCTGTCACTATGGTAATATCTGTCACTGAATATTACATTTTCTTGAGTTTCATATAAATCCAGTCATACAATATGTGCTCTTGTTGGATGTCTTTCAATGAGTACAATTAATTTGAAGTTCATGCATGCTATTATCTTTATCACTAGTAAATAATTTTCTGCTGTGCTTACACAAATTTGTTCTTCTTAAAACATTTTTATTATCTTTATTTACTGGATAGAGACAGCCAGAAATTGGTAGGAAAAGGGGTACAGAGAGGGAGAGATAGACACCTGCAGCACTGCTTCACCACTAGAGAAGCCCTTCCCCTGCAGGTGAGGACCAGGGGCTTTAACTCCAGTCCTTGCACATTATAACGTGTGCTCAACCAGGTGAGCCACTGCCCAGTCCCCAAGTCTGTTATTTCACTATTAGTGGACATTTGAACTGCTTCCTATTGGGTTCTGTAAAAACTAAAAGTTATTATAAATCTCTAAACAGATACTGCATTGCCATATGTTTAAATATCTGAGAGCCTGGAAGACTGTTTTCCAAAGTGTTTATATATTTTTTTACATTCCCACCAGGAGTGTACTAGGCCTTCAGCTGCTCTACATTTTCTGTAGAACTTGGTATAATATATATCTATTTATTTTTTAAGTTTTGGCTATTATCATAAATATATAGTGGAATCTCATTGTGAATTTGTGTTTCTCTGCTGGAAATGATGTTGAATATCCTTTCTTGTGTATGCTTGCCTTTCACATACCACTTTTATTTCTAAGAATATTTTGCAAATAGTTTATTTATTTATTTATTGGATAGAGACAGAGTGAAATGAGATGAAAGTGGGAGATAGACTTCCTAAGGGCTGAAGGTATGGATTGACCTGCCAACACCAAAATCCAGCAAAGAAATAATTACAGAAGCCATAACTCCTACCTTCTGCACCCCAAAAACAACTTTGATCCATACTCCCAGTAGAGGAGAAGTGACAGGAGGAATAGAATAAAAGAGCTTTGAACTCCAGCTTTATCAGGTACCAGACAGAGAGGACAAAAAGGTAAAGATAATTTTATGTAGTAGTAGGGTTATGTATGGCTTGGAGGGAAAGAGAGAATTGGACCTGGAAGAAAAAGGGGACAATTATGTATGAATGTAGACAGATAGTGGTAGAGATGACAGTTGACCCATGTCTGCAACCTTGGGAAACCTTGATGGTTTGCAATGGAAGGACTGGGGTTTCAGAACTCTGGTGGTGAGAATGGTGTGTAATTATACTCCTGTTGACCTGTAATTTTGTTAATCAATACTGAATAACTAATAAAAAAGAAAGGAAGAAAGAATGGAGGGGGAGAGGGAGAGAGAGAGGAAGGAGAGGGAGAAATTGAGAAAAAGAGAGAGAGAAAGATGTTGGGGCATATGCTATGGATCAACCTGCCAACATCCATGTCCAGAGAAGAAGCAATTACAAAAGCTAAACTATCCACTCTCTGCACGCATAAAGAATTTTGATCCACACTCACAGAGAGGTATAAAAAATAGGGAAGCCTCCAGTGGAGAGGATGAAAAATGGAACTCTGCTGGTAGGAAATATATGGAATTGTACCCCTATTTTCTTATCATCTTGTTAGTCATTATTAAACCACCAATAAAACTTTTCTTAAAAAAGAAGGAAAAGAGAGGAAAGAGAAGAAAATAAAAGAAAAGGAAAGGAAAGGAAAGGAAAGGAAAGGAAAGGAAAGGAAAGGAAAGGAAAGAAAGAAAAGAAAAGAAAAGGAAAGAAAACAAAGGAGTTGCAGATACATGGGTATGGAGCAGCAGCAGCTGTGTTTTTCTCCTCTCCTCTGCCAGGTCAACTAGGAATACAAAAGGAGAATACCTGGGACCACAACAAGAAAAGACTAGAATGACTTCAGGAACCCACCAAATCACCGGTGAGTGAAAATACATGTGGCTTGTGGACATAGAGGAGCCTAGGGACAGGTAAAAGTGGCTAGTAATAGTTACCAGTTGAGACACCACCTCCAGTCTGCTTCACCACCAAAAAGATAGCTGAAGGGAAGAGAAGACTCCCCTAAGATTCACCAAATGAAACAATGAGTCTCCATTGCTACTGCCCTCAGAATCTGGAGCAGTGGCGGGGAAGCCCTGTGCTGACACTAGGGGACAGAGAACTAACCAGGAAACTCAGGAATAGATCTATACCTCCATGGCCTAGCAGTGGGGCTGTGAGAGACTCTTTGCATAACCACTGGATTATCTCTGCCCCACCATGATTTGTCTCTTATTCAGGAGTCAGTGATTAAGCTAAGAAGCCTACTTAGAGTTTAAAGGCCCTCAGGCTCCCATATCACACAGGGAATAAAAAGAACCCTTTAATTACCTTACTTAGACACAAGTCAATCCAGGCAAGAGTGACCAGTAATTTGAAAAGTACTGAGAGAGACCTTATAACATACTATATAAATTGGTTAAACCAACAAGAAGAAATATTGGAGAAATGAACCAGGACAAGAGTTCATATAAAAGCATCCCAAAGGTTGAAGCACAAAATAATAAGGTCAACATCCAAACAATAGTTAAGGAAATAATAACAGGAGTGAGTACAGAGTTTGCAAGAATTGTCATTAGTAATGCAGAAACACAAATGAGACTATGGGAGAAAACACTCATTATCTCAAGGTTATTAGAGAGCACAGCTGAAATAGCTGAGCTAAGAACACAACTAGCTGAACAAGCTAAAACAGTATCAGAACAGAGTAACAAAATAGATGAACTCCAGAAAACAATAGAGGAGATAGAGAAAAGAATAAATGAGGCTGAAGACAGAATTAGCAAGATCAAGAACGAATTAGAGACAACTAAAAAAGAAGTAAGAGATCTCAAAAAGAGATTAAGAGATACTGAAAACCACAACAGAGACCAATGGGATGACTTCAAAATAAATAATATACACATTATTGGCTTACCAGAGAAAGAAAGAGAGGGGAAAAAAGCATTCTTCAGGACATAATAGCTGACAACTTCTCTAATCTAGACAACATCAAAGACATAAAGGTTCAAGAAGCCCAGAAAGTCCCAAACAGAATTAACCCAGATTTAAAGACACCAAGACACATCATATTGAGAATGGAAAGGAATAAGGATAAAGAAAGGATCCTGAAGGCTGCAAAAGAAAAACAAAGAGTCACCTACAGAGGAAAACATATAAGATTAGCAGCAGACTTCTCCACACAAACACTACAGGCCATAAGAGATATCTATCAAGTAATATCTATCAAGTGCTATTTATGATAAAGGCTTTCAACCAAGACTACTGTATCCTGCTAGACTGTCATTCAGACTAGATGGAGGCTTAAAACCCTTCTCAGACAAGCAACAGTTGAAAGAATCAACTATCACCAAGCCTGCCCTAAAAGAAGTTCTGAAATGTCTCAGACCACCATAAATAGGCCATATATCAGAACACTCTAAACAATCTACAAGAATGGAGTTAAAATAGCTTCAGTCATTGATATCGATAAAGGTCATTGGCCTGAATTCACCTATCAAAATGCACAGAGTAGGAAGATGGATCAGAAAACACAACCCAACAATATGCTGTCTACAGGAAACCCACCTAACTCAACAAGACAAACACAGATTCAAAGTGAAAGGATGGAAAACTATAATACAAACTAATGGCCCACAGAAAAGGACAGGAGCAGCTATTCTCATATCTGACAAGATAGACTTTAAAATCAATAAAATTTTTTAAAAATAGGGATAGACATTACTTAATGCTCCAAAGGTCAATCAAGAGGACTTAACAATTATTAACATCTATGCACCCAGTGAGAAGCCATCTAAATACATCAAACATCTACTGAAAGAGCTACAACAGTATATCAATAGCAACACAGTAGTAGTAGGGGACTTCAACACCCCATTCTCTCAGCTTGACAGATCATCCAGGCAGAAAATCAGTAAAGAAATTAGGGATTGAAATGAGGAGATAGATAAACTACAACTATGGGACATTTTCAGAGTCATCCACTCCAGGAAACTGGAATACACATTTTACTCAAGTCTACATGGGTCATTCTCAAGGACAGACCATATGTTAGGCCACAAAGACAGCATCAGCAAATTCAAGAGCACTGAAATCATCCCAAGCATCTTCTCAGACCACAGTGGAATTAAAGTAACACTTAGCAATCTACAAAAGATTATTAACAGTCCCAAAATGTGGAAGCTCAACAGTACACTACTTGATAACTCCTGGGTCAAAGAAAAAATAAAGGAAGAAATGAAAATATTTGAGAATTCAATGAAAATGAAGACACAAACTATCAAAATATTTAGGACACAGCTAAGGCAGTATTGAGAGGGAAGTTCATAGCCATACAAGCACACATTAGGAAACAAGAAAAAGCACAAATAAACATCCTGGTTGCACTTCTTAAAGACCTAGAAGAAGAAGAATAACAAAGGAACCCAAAAGCAACCAGAAGGACAGAAATCAATAAAGTTATATATAAAGTGCAGAAATAAATAACATAGAAAATAAGAAAACCATACAAAAGATCAATGAAAGTAAATGTTGGTTCTTCAAAAGCATGAACAAAATTGACAAACCTTTAGCCAGGCTCAAGAAACAAAAAAGGGAGAAGACCCAATAAATCTGATTGTAAATAAAAGAGGAGGTATCACAACAGAAACAACAGAAATTCAACATATGATGTGAGACTTCTATGAACAACTATATGCCACCAAGCTAAAGAAACTGGAAGAAATAGACCATTTCCTAGATACCTATGATCTTCCAAAATTAAGTAAAGAGTATCTAGATAACAAGAACAGGCCCATCACAGCAAATCAAAATTGAAATAGTTATCAAAAACCTTCCCAATAATAAAAGTCCTGGACCAGATGGTTTTACAAATGAATTCTACAAAACCTTGAAAGAAGAACTAATACTTCTACTTTTAAAACTCTTCTCGAAAATTGAAGAGACTAGACTGTTCCCTTCCAATTCTATGAAGCCAACATCCTTTGATAGCAAAAGCAGACACAACCAAAAAATAAAACTACAGACCAATATCTCTGATGAACATAGATGCAAAATATGGAACAAACTTCTAGCCAACCAGATACAGCAGTATATTAAAAAAGATTGTTCATCATGAACCAAGTGAGGTTAATCCCTGGGATGCAAAGTTGGGTTAATAAACGTAAGTCAGTCAATGTGATCCACAAAAGCAGTCACCACATCAATAAAAGCAAGACCAGAAACCACATCGTCATATCAATAGCTGCAGTGAAAGCCTTTGACAAAATACAACATCCCTTTATGATCAAAACACTACAAAAAATGGAAATAGATGGAAAATTCCTCAAAATAGTGGAGTCTATATATAGCAAACCTACATCCCACATCATACTCAATGATGAAAAACTGGAAGCATTTCCCCTCAGCTCACGTTCTAGCCAGGGCTGCCCACTATGACCACTATTATTCAATATAGTGTTGGAAGTTCTTGCCATAGCAATCAGGCAGGAGCAAGGAATTAAAGGGATACAGATTGGAAGGGAAGAAGTCAAACCCTCCCTATCTACAGATGACATGATAGTATACATAGAAAAACCTAAGGAATCCAGCAAGGAGGTTTTGGAAATCATTAGGCAATACAGTAAGGTGTCAGGCTACAAAATTAACATTCAAAAGTCAGTGGCATTCCTCTATGCAAACAATAAGTTAGAAGAAGATGAAATCCAGAAATCAATTCCATTTACTATAGCAACAAAAACAAATAAATATCTAGGAGTAAACCTAACCAAAGAAGTGAAAGACTTGTATACTAAAAATTATGAGTCACTACCTTAGGAAATTGAAAAAGACATAAAGAAGTAGAAAGATATTCCATGTTCATGGGTTGTAAGAATTAACATCATCAAAATGAATGTACTACCCAGAGCCGTATAAAAATTTAATGCAATCACCATCAAAATCCCAGCCACATTTTAAAAGAGAATAGAACAAATGCTACAGATGTTTATCTGGAACCAGAAAATACCTAGAATTGCCAAAACAATCTTGAGAAGAAAGAACAGAACTAAAGGCATCACACTCCCAGATCTCAAATTGTATTATAAGGCCGTTGTCATCAAAACTACTTGGTAATGGAACATGAATAGACACACTGACCGGTGGAACAGAATTGAGAGGCCAGAGGTAAGCTCCCACACCCACTGACAAAGGTGCTCAACTATTAAATGTGGAAAGCATAATCTCTTCAACAATGGTGTTGGAAAAAAATCGGTTGAATCATGCAGAAGAATGAAACTGAACCACTATATTTCAACAAATACAAAAGTAAATTCCAAGTGGATCAAGGACTAGGATGTTAGACCAGAAACTAGCAGATACTTAGAGGATATTGGCAGAACTCTCTTCTGCATAAATTTTAAAGATATCTTCAATGAAACGAATCTAACTACAAAGAAGACTAAGGCAAGCATAAACCTATGGAACTGCATCAAATTAAAAAGCTTCTGCACAGCAAAAGAAACCTCTGCCCAAAACAAGAGACCCCCTCACAGAATGGGAGAAGTTCTTCACATGCCATATATCAGACAAAAGGCTAATAACCAAAATATATAAGGAGTCTTCAAACTAAACAACAAGAAAACAAATGACCCCATCCAAAAATGAGGAGAGGACATGCACAGAATATTCACCACAAAAGAGATCCAAAATCCCAAGAAACACATGAAAAAATGCTCCATGTCTTTGTCTGAGAAATGCAAATCAAGACAACAATGAGATACCACTTCACTCCTGTGAGAGTGTCATACACCAAAAAAGGTAACAGCAGCAAATGCTTGGAGAGGTTGTAGGGTCAAAGGAACCCTCCTGCACTGCTGGTGGAAATGTAATTTGGTCCAACCTCTATGGAGAATAATCTGGAGAACTCTCAGAAGGCTAGAAATGGAGGTCTTATGATCCTGCAATTCTTTTTCTGGGGATATATCCTAAGGAACCCAACACAACAGTCTAAAAAGATCTACGTACACGTATGTTCTTAGCAGCACAATTTGTAATTGCCAAAACCTGGAAGCAACCCAGGTGTCCAACAACAGATGAGTGGCTGAGCAAGTTGTGGTATATATACACAATGGGATACTACTCAGCTATAAAAAATGGTGACTTCACCATTTTCAGTCGATCTTGGAGGGACCTTGAAAAATTCATGATTTTGGAATAAGTCAGAAACAGAAGGATGAATATGGTATTATCTTACTCTCAGGCAGAAGTTGAAAAACAATATCAGAGGAGAAAACACAAGTAGAACCTGAAGTGGAATTGGCGTATTGCACCAAAAGAAAAGACTCTGGGGTGGGGGGTGTGGGGTGAGGGAGAATACAGGTCTAAATATGATGACAGTGGACCTAGTGTGGGTTTTATTGTTATATGGAAAACTGAGAAATGCTCTGCATGTACAAACTATTGTATTTACTGTCAGATGTAAAACATTAATCTCCCAATAAAAATTAAAAAAAGAAAAGAAAAGAAAGGGAAATAAAAGGAATGAATAGACAACAGAAGCACTGCTTTATCACTCCAGAAGCTTTCCCCTTGCAAATGGGTCCTTGTATATTACTATAATGTGAGCATTTAAGCAGATGCTCCACCACCCTACCCCTCCTATTTTACCCAGTTTTAAGTGGGGAAATATTTCAGCTGCTTGATTTTTGTTATTGTTGTTACTGAATTTTGAACTTTATTTATGATTCTGGGTCTATTTTGTTAGATATATGACTTCCAAGTATTTTCTTCCAGTATGTGACTTGTTTTTCCAATTTTTAAATATTGTCTTTTGACACCACAGTCCAGGAGTGGCACAGTGACTAAGGAATTATGAACTTAAGATACTGAGTTCAGTTACTAGTACCACATGCCCCAGCATGATGCTCTCTGATTCTCTCTCATCACTAATAAGTAAATCTTTTTTTAAAATGTTGAAAAATAGGAGTCGGGCTGTAGCAGCTGGTTAAGCGCAGGTGGGGCAAAGCACAAGGACCGGTGTAAGGATCCTGGTTCGAGCCCTGGCTCCCCACCTGCAGGGGAGTCGCTTCACAGTCTTTCTCTCCCCTTCTCTGTCTTCCCCCTCCTCTCTCCATTTCTCTCTGTCCTATCCAACAAGGATGACAACAATCATAACTACAACAATAAAACAACAAGGGCAACAAAAGGGCATAAATAAATAAAATAACTACTTTAAAAAATGTTGAAAAATAGACATGTTTAATATTTATGAGGTATAATTTACTCTATGCTACTTTTATTAATCATAACTTTTATGGTGAATCTAAGAACTGTTCTTTACTTAAATTCACAGACATATTTTCTTATGTTTTGCATTCATTCCTTGACCTATACTTGTGGATACAGAGTCATTTTGCGGGTTATTATCTGTGTGTACTACTAGACATAAAAGAAAGCTTTTTCTCTTCATTTTTTTTCTTTCTCCCCCATCCGCCATTACCTTCTGTCCCTTTCTCACTTTTTGCATGTGGCTATTTAACTGTGCCCACAATATTTGTTGAAATTTTTTTTTCTATTGAAGTGATTTTGTTCAGAAATACAAGATTCTATGTCTAGATCATCCTGACTTTTTATATCTATACTGTAAGAATTTATTGCTACAGCTTCATAGTAAAGCTTGAAATCAGGTATTAGTTTCCAAATGTGTTATATTTTGACTAGTCTGGATCTTTTGCCTTTCCATAAATTTAGTTTGTAAATTTCTACAAAATAGACTGTTGGATTCTTTTTTAAGTTACATCAAATTTTGATCAAATTTTAGACAACTGACACTTTAATTACATTGAGTCTTCTAACACATGAACAAAGTTAATTTAGGTCTTTTAAATTCTGCTCAGGGGGGTACCAGGTGGTGGAGCACTTGGTTAAGCACTCACATTCCAGTGTGCAAGGGCCCAGGTTCAAGCCCCTGGTCCCCACCTGCAGGGAGAAAGCTTCACAAGTGGTGAAACAAGGTTGTAGGAGTCTTTCTCTCTTCCTCTTTATCTTCCCCCTTCCCTCTCACTTTCTCTCTGTCTCTATCCAACAATAATAAAGTACACAAACAATATTTTAAAATTTTTTTAAAATAAATAAAAGTCTGGATAGGGGACCAGGAGATGGCACACCTCATAGAGTGCACAAAGACCGATTGAAGCCCCTGACCTGTACCTGCAAGGGGGGAGGAGGATCCACAGAGGGGAAGCAACAGTTTTCTCCCTCGCAATTTCTCTCTGTATCTCTACAAAATAAATAAACAAATTAATATTTAAGGAAAAAAAATGAGTAAAATGCTTACTTAACTCATTAAAAAATTCTCTGAATAATGGTTTACAGTTGTCCATATATCTGTTTTACATAATTTAATCAGGTTTATCCTCTGTCATACTTTATGCTAATTAAAATGTTACCATTTTTTATTTGAATTTCCAGTTGTTGTGATTACATGGAAAGAAAATTTATCTTTGATATTAATTTCATGTTGACAGTTTTATTATGTTTGGGTTTCAGTTCAAGTAATTTTTGTAGATTTCATTTGATTTTCTACATAGATGACTATGTTGTCTTCAATATAAGTCAATTTTCCTTTTAATATGACTTCTTTTTGTTTCTCCTCCTTAATTCAAAGCATTGAGTTTACATATCTGGTGCTATATTGAATAGAAGCAGTAACCACAGTCATCTTTGTCTTGTTCCTTTCCTAAGGAAAAGTATTCAGCTTTTCATTATTTAGTATGATATAACCAATATATTTTTAGAAAGTGTTCTTTTTAAATATTATTTATTTATTTATTGGCTAGAAACAGAGAAAAATTGATGGGGAAAGGCGAGGGGGAAAGAGAGAGACCTGCAGTCCTGCTCCATCATTCCTGAAGCTCCCCCTTTACAGGTAGCGATCAAAGGCTTGAACTTGAGTCCTTGCACATGGTAACATGTACACTTTACTGGGTGAGCCACCACCTAGCCCCTAAAAAGTTTTCTTCAGTCAAGTTGAGGACATTCCATTCTATTCCTATTTGTTGAAGTTTTTATCAGGAATTTATATTTTTTAATATTTTATTTATTTATTTGCCTCCAGAGTTATTGCTGGGGCTGGGTGCCTGCACCTCCAATCCACTGCTCCTAGAGGCTATGTTTTTTCCCTTTTAATGCCTTTGTTGTTTTAACATTGTTCTAGTTATTATTGTTGTTGTTATTGATGTCATTGTTTGTGGGTCAAGCTCTGGAAGGCCTGCCTTGTCCATCCCATGCCCACCACTCCATTGGCCACCAGAGATGTGTCATAGAGGAGGTGAAGAACAGACCGCAGTGGGGGTGAGCATGCAGAGTGAAGACTCTGGACACTGTGGCAGAGGATAGTACATTTATTGGGTTTCACAGGTATATTCTTATACTTGAGCAAGCAGGCAAAGAAGAGGAAGTATTGCTTGGACCAATCATGAAGTGAGAACAAGCTGGGGACAGGGAAGTTGTGGTCTTATCAGGAACAGGCTGGGGCAAAGGCTAATGCAATCTCTACGGTTAAGCTATTTGTGACTTGGGGATTCTCCACACCCTTTTGCCTGCAGGAAATGGAAACCTAACTATAGTCTACACAGCAGTTTCATTTAACAGCTCCCACTCTCAGGTCAGGTGCAGAATGCTGGCAACAAGGCCACCTGAGGAAAGGGAGAAGGGGCAGAGAGGCTTTTGGGGTGAACTGCTACCAGTCTCAGAGAGATGATCAGGGTGTCAGCCCTGCTCGACCTGCAATATCCCCACAATTGTTGGATAGAACAGAGATAAATGGAGAGATGAAAGGAAGACAGAGAGGATGAAAGAAAGATAGACACCTGCAGACCTGCTTCACTGCTTGTGAAGTGACCCCCCTGCAGGAGGGGATCCAGGGACTGGAACCAGGATCCTTACACAGGTCCTTGTGCTTCACGCCATTATGCTTAATCCACTGCACCACAGCCCAACCCCCTTATATTGAATTTTTTTCAAATGATCTCTACATCTCTTTGGATGAGTGCAGGGTTTTTGTTCTTTCTTTCCTCATTTGTTGTTTTTTTCTACTTTATTATTATTTTTTTATTTATTCCCTTTTGTTACCCTTGTTGTTCTATTGTTGTAGTTATTATTGTTGTTATTGATGTCATCATTGTTGGATAGAACAGAGAGAAATGGAGAGAGGAGGGGAAGACAGAGGGAGAGGAAGATAGACACCTACAGAGCTGCTTTCTGCTTGTGAAGCAGCTCCCCTGCAGGGGGGGAGCTGGGGGCTTGAACCAGCATCCTTTAGCCGGTCATTGTGCTTTGCGCCACCTGCGCTTAACCCACTGCGCTACCAGCCGACACCCTTTGCATTTGTTAATATAAATTGTATTGATCTATTTTCTACTGTTAAATCAATACAGCATGCTTCAGATAAATCCCACTTAATCATGATGTACTATACTTCAAATAGTGAACTCAATTCGCAAAAATCTTATTCATAATTTTATCAACCATGTGCAAGAGAGACACTTGTCTAAAGATGTAATAATTGTCTGGTTTGGTGTTAGAATGATAGTGGTCTTACCAAATGAACTGAAAAGTAATTTTGTTTCTTCAATTTTCTGAAATAACTTGAATAGAATTTGTATAATTTCTTCCTTAAATGGTTTTTAGAGTTCACTGCTAAGCCCATATCTCTTTGGGCTTTTAAATTTGTAGGGTACTTTTTACTAGTAATTCAATTTTTAAAATTTATATTGGAATATTTTAATAACCTTAGTCTTTCTGAGTGAGTTTTGACAGTTTCATCTGTCAATAATTCTATCACTTCTTAATTGTGCTCATTGGCATAATTTTGTAAGGGAATTAAATTAAATGTTATCATCTGAATTTTGTTACCAGAGAATCCATGTGCTAAAACTCTAATCCTATATACTCTGGCCAGTGGTGAATTAATAATATCTGTTCATTAAAAGACCAATACTCAAGGATTGGGTTGCCCTGCACCTCAAAGAGAGGTTCAAGGACCCAGGTTCAAGGCCCTGGTCCCCATCTGAAGGGAGGAAGTTTCACAAGTGGTGAAGCAGTGTTTCAGGTGTCTCTCTTCCCTCTATAGCTCTCAGACCCACCCTCGATTACTTTTTGTCTCTATCCAAAATGACTAACTAACTAGATAAGTAAGATTAATATTCAAGTTAAGAGCTAGAAGAGTGGAAAGAGCCTTGTTAAGGAGGAAAGTTTCTGACAAAGATAATGACTAAATTCAGTACTTTCCTGACATGATAAATATTGAGAACAGAGTAGCTATAGAAACTGGTAGGAGATAAAAGAGAGAGAATAGGACAGGGGTAAAATGTAGACCATGTAGCATCTTGGAAACCATGATGAGATTTAGCTTTTACTTTGAGCGATATGGGAAGCATTTGGGAGATTCACTGAAGCAAAGACTGAAATTTGGGCTGAGAAGAAATTCAGGAAATCAGGATGGAATCATTCAAGCTATCTAGGAAATAATTGTAAGTGGTTATGTTGGCTAACCAGAATGTGGCAGTGAGAAGCAGTCTAATTCTGGATTTATTCTAAGGGCAGAAGTAACGATATTTGCTGATGAATTTGATATTCAAATGTGCATGTTCTGTGTAGAATTTCACCTTTGGAGACTCCCTTAATGTACACTGAATGGCGATATCAAATAAGAAGAGTAGAGAGAGAGAGAGAGAGAGGAGAGAGAGAGAGAAGCAGGCTGGGAGTATGGATTGACCTGTCAATGCCCATGTTCATTGGGGAAGCAATTACAGAAGCCAAACCTTCCACCTTCTGCACTCTATAATGACCCTGGGTCCATACTCCCAGAAGGATAAAGAATAGGGAAGCTATCAGGGGAAGGGATGGGATACGAAGTTCTCATGGTGGGAATTGTGTGGAGCTGTACCCCTCTTATACTATAGTTTTGTCAATGTTTCCTTTTTATAAATAAAAAAAATAATAAAAAAGAAGAAGAGTTATGAAGGAACTATGCACTTAGAGACACATCTTTCCAGAAAAAATTTAAGTCACTTAAAAATATATTTTCTTTTCTAATAGATAAAAACAATAATAATAAGGAGCCTGGAGCCTAACAGTCTCAATCCTTACAGGTTTCTTTTAAAAGGATTTAAATTTAACCTCAGTAACAAGCATAATATGGTAATTAAATGCTGAATAAAACGTTTTTCATTTGAAAGTAAGACCGATTAAGAATATGTAAATATAAAGACCTAGTCTATACCTTACACACTTATTCTTTCATTCTCATTAACATCTCCAGACAAATCTCCAAGTTTATAAGAACTTTTTCACCTCCCAGTGAAACTGTTCTTCGCACTGGCCTTGACACAAAGTCAGTTCTCCATGTGGGAGGTGCACATTCCACACTGCCGCCCTCCCCTAGCTCCTCAAGATGAAAGAACAGTATAACACCATCAATGGAGCTTCACTTCACTCTGAATTTCTTTCAACTGCTCCATTTGCAGGCAGTCTGGAAATCAAATATGCCTCAGTGAGGAATGTGGACTGAGATTTCTGCCTTTTTCTTTTTCCTGAACATGCATCTTATCTTTGTCTCAGTTTTGAGAAAACCAAATATCCTTAAGTTTCCAAAAATATTTATCTTGGAGCTTTAGGAGAATTCCTAGTTGGTGAGAAAGTGCTATTTCAAAGAAGACAGGGAATAAATCTCCTGATGATATAGTCCTCCCCAGAAACTGCATTACTACACTTGCCAAAGGCAGACCAGAACCTTCTGTGACCTCCTTGTTTAGTTGGGGGCCTTCAAGAAAAGATCTTTCTCGGCAATGTTCCAAGAGGAAGCCTATTAAGGCCCTGTGGGAGCTACAATGCCCTAATTTCAATTACCAATCAAATCAACACTCAGTGGCCACACCAAAAGGACTGCAGAAATGGTGAGTTAATTATTTATTCCCATGAAATATATAAAGATGTCCTCACTCTTGAAAGAACATTTGAAATCTGGTGATCAATAGACAAATATATGGAACCAGTTTTGGCTTACTTCTCCTAGCCCTCTCCCACGTCTGTGGTCACGCAGAGAACAAGTAATTCTCAGGTCGCTGAGACAGGAAATATCTACAATCCAAGTTCCCAGTTTTTGAAACTAAAGCCACCAAGTGGGATTTCTCAGACTTAGAAATATGTTGGGGTATTTTACTCTTGTTGTTCTTTTTTGTCTTCCTGTCTTTGTCTACTCACACTGAAATAGGGCATTTGCCTAAATTTTGCAATAAAGAGAACCCTAATAGCCTTCTTACATACTACAGACTTTCAACCCAAAAGGCCCAGCCATCTGTAACACTAACTCTAGTTGCTACAACCCAAACCTGAGCAATATGAATTGTAAGTATGAGAACTCCAAGTGTTTAGTTATGGTTAATTTATAACTAAACACACTAGTATTTAGTGGAACAAAAAAGGTCATTAGTGTCTTACTAGGAAGCAATTAAATTAACAGCTCAAAGCCATTCATCAAATCACAAAACAGATGCTAAAGTTTTCTGTGGAAATCAGATTCTGTAATTTAAGAAAAGAACTAAATTTAAAACACAGCAAAACACCTCCTTCAGCTCCTTTCAAAACAAAATCCACCTCTTTCATCTGCAGTCAGAGTCTCAACACTCTATACATTTCAGAGAGAGGCCTAGGGAAAGAAAAAAGAAAAAAAAAAACTAAAGAATTCAGTCAGAACAACTTCTCATGCTTACACTCATGAAATCATGCTTCTCTTTCTCCTACCACCCACCAACAACATACCATCATCAGATGTGTGCTATTTGCCAATACATTTTGGCAGTGGTAGGGTTTCATTATATAGTGATATGATACATCTAATTGTGTGATGCAAAATACGTGACATATGTCTTCCTAAAAATACCTTCAATTTTCATTGTACTTCGATAGAATAATTTGAAATTCTTTATTGAACACATGCCATGTACTTGGAATGAAATGCGGCTAGACACTAAAATCAGTAAGTAATGGTCCTCCCTACCTTCAAATACCAGAAAAAGCAACAGAAGTGCCTAACCATGACATATTTGAATACATGTGGATTCTGAAGCTGGGAAAACTGGATTCTGCTGTTGACACTGTCACTTACTAATCAACTACCTTGGAAATTGGTTAAACTGCCTGAGTCTCAGTAGTTTCTTATGTTAGATGAAAATAATGTTTCGCTCATGGAGTTTTAAAGATCAAATGGGATAATAATCAAAGAAGACATACGCAGAGTAGGCACACTTGAGAAGAATGGAACATAGAGACTCTATAAAAGTGGAAGGAAGGTATTAAAAAACCACAAAAGACAATGCAGCAACAATTTGATTTGGGGTGACGGCTAGGAAGAAAGAGTAGTTGTCAACAACAAGGGCAACAAAAGGGAATAAATAAATAAAATAAATATTAAAAAAAAAGAAAGAGTAGTTGTCAGAACACTGGAGTATAGTGGACTGTGGAGAAGGCAAGTCAAAGAAATTGAGGTGCTTGGTGTACTTCACAGAGAGCTCTCTATGGCTCTCTTATTTTACTCACTTGCCCTGGAATCCCAGCAGCTAAGCTCAAGATTATCCCTAGAGATTTCACAGATGTTTCATTATCCAGGTACACATAGCAGTACATAAAAAACTAGAGAAAGAATATAGAAGAGCTGACAGTCAATACCAGCCCAAATGATTTATTAAGTCTAGGGTGCAAACAAGTATAAAATATCCTAATAATACTCTGTGCTTGCATATGAATTCTTCTAAATACTCGGTGTCATTTAATTTTATAAACAAAGTACAATTAACATCTTCAGGCTATATATGAATGGTACAATTTTAAGTAACTTTAAAAAGCTAAGAAATTATGTGTTCACATAACTCTGACTCCAGAGTTTATACCTGCTATGATGCATCATCTCCTACTAAATAGATAAGTACTGATTAATTGATGCTCTTAAGATTTTTTTCAAAGCATTTAATCTGTACACTTGACCTCATGTAGCTGGTGGCTTCTCTTGCAGTACATTAGAAGTTCATCACCTTCAGGTCTGGCAGCCCCTCACCCTCATGGGTAAGTACTTAAAAAGGCAATTAACTCAAACCACTCACACTGTGAATACCCTTTTCAAAAGCAGTATGAGAAGGGAAACACCAAGTTATTGTTGCGCTCATAGGATTACATCAAGACTGTCATATCCCCCACTCCGCTATTAACTCAGTATGTCTAAAGACAAGCAACTCAGTCCCTCAGCTTGTTTTCTCACCAGAAAATTGACAAAGCTGGGAAAGGAGAGCAAGGTGGATGAGGTGATTTTGCCGGTCCTCACTCTACGATCCCTTATATTGATTTCATGTTACAAAGTATAAAATATGATCTGAGGCTGGGAAAATAGCACATGGTTATAGAAAAGACTCCCACACCTTAAGCTTTGATGTCTCAGGTTCAGTCCCCAGCACCACCATCAGCAAGAGCTGAGCAGTGTTCTGGTCTTTCTGTATCACTTTCTCATCTAAAATAAATAAATACATAAATTACTTTAAAAGGAAATAAAGCTAAAACATGGTTTAATGACTAGTAGCAATGAGACTTCTCTATTGAAGTATTGAGAATATAACTCAGCATTGAAATGAATGTTGATCTTTCTTTCTTTTAAATTTCTTTACTGGGGAATTAATGTTCTACATTTGACAGTAAATACAATAGTTTGTATATGCATAACATTTCCCAGTTTTCCATATAACAATACAACCCCCACTAGGTCGTCTGTCATCCTTCTTGGACCTGTATTCTCCCCCACCCCCCACCCCAGAGTCTTTTACTTTGGTGCAATACGCCAATTCCAGTTCAGGTTCTACGTGTGTTTTCTCTTCTGATCTTGTTTTTCAACTTCTTCCTAAGAGTGAGATCATCCCATATTCATCCTTCTGTTTTTGACTTATTTCACTTAATATGGATGTTTCAAGGTCCATCCAAGGTCAACTAAAAACGGTGAAGTCACCATTTTTTATAGTTGAGTAGTATTCCATTGTGTATATAGACCACAACTTGCTCAGCCACTCATCTGATGTTGGACACCTGTGTTGCTTCCAAAATAGATTTTGGCTATTACAAATTGTGCTGCTAAGAACATATGTGTACAGAGATCTTCTTAGATGGTTAGGTTCCTTAGGGTATTTGGGATGCATTGGATCGACCTTCTCGTGGTGCATCCTGTGAGTACCCATTCATTGGGGAAACTGACGATCCTTCCTAGCCGACTGAATCCACATGGATCCCAGTCACTTTCAAAGCCAGCAACAAGCAGCTCCTGACAGCTTTCAACCTGACCTGTTGACTGGCTACGGAAGAAGGGCAAACGCTAGAAGAAGAAGGGTATTTTCCCAGGAGAGGAATTGCAGGATCAAAGGGTAGGTCCATTTCTTTTTCTTTTTTTTTTAATTTTTCATTTATAAAAAGGAAACATTGACAAATCCATAGGATAAGAGGGGTACAGCTACACACATTCCCAGCACAACACCTCTGTATACCATCTCTTCCACTGATAGCTTTCCTGTTCTTTAAGCCTCTGGGAGTATGGACCCAAGATCACTGTGGGATGCAGAAGGTTGAAGGTCTGGCTTTTGTATTTTCTTCCCCGCTGGACATGGGCATTGACAGGTCGATCCATACCTCCAGGCTATCTCTCTCCAGGGTAGGTCCATTTCTAGCTTTCTGAGAGTTCTCCAGACTGCTCTCCACAGAGGTTGGACCAATTTTTATTCCCACCAGCAGTGCAGTAGGGTTTCTTTGACCCCACAACCTCTCCAGCATTTGTTGCTGCTACCTTTTCTGATGTATGACATTCTCACAGAAGTGAAGTGGTATCTCATTGTTGTCTTTACTTGCATTTCTCTGACAATCAAAAACTTGGAGCATTTTTTCATGTACTTCTCAGCCATTTGGAACTCCTCTGTGGTGAATACTCTGTCCATGTCCTCTCCCCATTTTTCAATGGGGTTATTTGTTTTCTTACTGTTGAGTTTGGCAAGCTCTTTATATATTTTGGTTATCAGCCTCTTGTCTGATGTATGGCATGTAAAGATCTTGTCCCATTCGGTGAGGGGTCTCTTGGTTTAGGTAGTGGTTTCTTTTGCTGCACAGAAGCTTTTTAATTTGATGTAGTCCCATAGGTTTATGCTTGGCTTAGTCTTCTTTGTACCTAGACTTGTTTCACTGAAGATGTCTTTAAAATTTATGTGGAAAAGAGTTCTGCCAATATTTTCCTCTAAGTATCTGATAGTTTCTGGTCTAACATCCAAGTCCTTGATCTACTTGGAGTTTACTTTTGTATTTGTTGAAATATAGTGGTTTCAACCCATTTTTTCCAACACCATTTGTTGAAGAGACTCTGTTTTCCCCATTTAATAGTCTGGGCACATTTGTCAAAGATTAGATGTCCATATGTGTGGTGGCTTACTTCTGGGCTCTCAATTCTATTCCACTGGTCAGTATGTCTATTCATGTTCTAGTACCAAGCAGTTTTGATGACAATGGCACTATAATATAATTTGTGATCTGGGAGTGTGGTGATTCCAGTTCTGTTCTTTCTTCTCAAGATTGTTTTGGCAATTCTAGGTCTTTTCTGTTTCTACATAAATATTTGTAGCATTTGTTATATTCTCTTTTAAAATGTGGCTGAAATCTTGATGGGGATAGCATTAAATTTGTATATGGCTCTGGGTAGTACATTCATTTTGATGATGTTAATTCTTCCAATCCATGAACATGGAATATCTTTCCACTTATTTGTGTCTTTTCAATTTCCTTGAGTCATGACTCATAATTTTCAATATACAATTCTTTCATTTCTTTGGTTAGGTTTACTCCTAGATATTTATTTGTTTTTGTTGCTATACTAAAAGGAATTGAATGCTGGATTTCAACTTCTCCTAACTTATTGTTTGCATAGAGGAATGCCACTGACTTTTGAATGTTAATTTTGTAGCCTGTATTGCCTAATGATTTCCAAAAGCTTCTTGCTGGGTTCCTTAGGTTTTTTAAATGTATACTATCATGTCATCTGCAAATATGGAGAGTTTGACTTCTTCAATTCCAATCTGTATCCCTTTAATTCCTTGCTCCTGCCTGATCGCTATGGCAAGAGCTTCCAATTCTATGTTGAATAGTAATGGTGATAGTCAGCAGCCCTTTCTAGTACCTGAGTTGAGGGGAAATGTTTACAGTTTTTCACCATTGAGTATAATGTTGGTAGTAGGTTTGCTATATACAGACTCCATGATCCTAAGGAATTTTCCATCTATTCCCATTTTTTGTAGTGTTTTGATCATTAAGGGATGTTGTATTTTGTCAAAGGCTTTCTCTGCATCTATTGATATGACCATGTGGTTTTTGGTCTTTTGTTTACAGATGTGGTGGATCTCATTGATTGATTTACATATATTAAGCCAAACTTGCATCCCTAAGATAAGCCCCACTTGGTCATGATGAACAGTCTTTTTAATATACTGCTGTATCTGTTCGGCTAGAATTTTGTTCAATATTTTAGCATCTATGTTCATCAGAGATATTGGTCTGTAGTTCTAGTTTATCTATCTTCTCATTTTGCTCCCTCATTTCTTTACTGATTTTCTGCCTGGAGTATAAGTCAATTTGAGAGAGTGGGGTGTTGAAGTCCCCTACTATTAATATTTAGCTATTAATATATTGCTGTAGCTCTTTCAATAGATGTTTGATGTATTTATATGTCTTCTTATTGAGTGCATAGATGTTAATAATTGTTAAGTCCTCTTGATTGACTGGTCCTCTGAGCATTAAGTAGTGTTCATCCCTACCTTTTTAATTTTATTGATTTTAAAGTCTATCATGTCAGATATGAGAATAGCTGCTCCTCCCCCTTTTTTGTGGGCCTTTGGCTTGTATGATAGTTTTCCATCCTTTCACTTTGAGTCTGTGTTTGTCTTGTTGAGTTAGGTGGGTTTCCTATAGAAAGCATATTGTTGGGTTGTATTTTCTGATCCATCTTCCTACTCTGTGCCTTTTAATAGGTGAATTCAGGCCATTGACAGATATAAACTATTGAAGATATTTTAATGCCATTCTTGTAGATTTTTAGAGTGTTCTGATATATGGCATATTTATGGTGGTTTGACTATTTATAGGAGAGACCCTTCAGAACTTCTTTTAGGGCAGGCTTGGTGATAGTTGATTCAACTGTTGCTTGTCTGAGAAGGGTTTTATGCCTCCTTCTAATCTAAATGACAGTCTATCAGCATACAGTAGTCTTGGTTGAAAGCCTTTGTCATTGAGCACTTAATAGATATCTTGCTATTCTCTTCTGGCTTGTAGTGTTTGTGTGTAGAAGTCTGCTGCTAATCTTATGGGTTTTCCTCTGTAGTTGTCTTTGTTTTTCCCTTGCAGCCTTCAAGATACTTTTTTTATCCTTATTCCTTTCCATTCTAAATATGATGTGTCTTGGTGTCTTTAAGTCTGGGTTAATTCTGTTTGGGACCATCTGGGCTTCTTTAATCTTTATGCCTTTAATGTTGTCTAGACTATAGAAGTTGTCAGATATTATGTCCTGAAGAATGCTTTCTTCCCCTCCCTCTCTTTCATCCTCTGGTAAGCCAATAATGTGTATATTATTTCTTTTAAAGTCATCCCATAGGTCTCTGTTATTGTTTTCAGTATCTCTTTTTTATTGTCCTTGTTGTTTTTATTGTTGTTGTAGTTATTATTATTGTTGATTGATGTCCTCATTGTTAGATATGACAGTGGAAATGGAGGAGGGGAAGACACAGAGGGGGAGAGAAAGATAGACACTTGCAGACCTGCTTCACTGCTTGTGAAGCAACTCCCCTGCAGATGGGGAGCCAGGGCCTCGAACTGGGATCCTTATGCCAGTCCTTGTGCTTTGCGCCATGTGCACATAACCTGCTGTGCTACCACCTGACTCCCTTCAGTATCTCTTATTCTCTTTTTGAGATCTCTTACTTCTTTTTTGTTGTCTCTAATCATCCTTGATCTTGCTAATTCTGTCTTCAGCCTCATTTATTCCATTCTCTCTCACCTCTACTGTTTTCTGGAGTTCATTTGTTTTGTTACCCTGTTCTGATACTGCTTTAGCTTGCTCCGCTAGTTGTGTTCTTAGCTCAGCTATTTCAGCTTTCAGCTCTCTAATAACCTTGAGATAATGAGTGTTTTCTTCCAGAGTTTCATATGTTGTTTCCTCATTTCTGATGACAATTCTTTTAAACTCTTTACTCACTCCTATGATTATTTCCTTAACTAGTCTTTGGATGTTGACCTCATTATTTTGTGGTTCAATATTTGGGGGGCTTTTAGCTGGACTCTTGACCTGGTTCATCTCTCCAATATTTCTTCTTGTTGGTTTAACCATTTTATATAGTATGTTATGAGGTCCCTCTCTCAGTACTTTTCAAATTACTGACCACTCTTGCCTGACTTGTGTCTAAGTAAGGTAGTTAAAGGGTTCACAGTTGTGGAAATTGACAGTTGTTTCAATATTATTTTAATCCCTGAGTTGCAGCACATTGGTTTAACGGCCTCTTTTGTTATTTTCCTTCCCTGTAGGTTATGGGAGCCTGAGGGCTTTTAAACTCTAAGTAGGCTTCTTAGCTTAATCACTGACTCCTGACTAAGAGATAAAGCAAGGTGGGGCAGAGATAATTCAGTGGTTATGCAAAGAGACTCTCACAGCCCCACCAATAGGCCACTAAGGTATAGAACTTTTCCTGAGTTTCCTGGTTAGTTTTCTGTCCCCTGGTGTCAGCACAGGGCCTCTACCCCTCCCCCCACTGCTCCTGATTCTGAGGGCAGTAGCAATGGAGACTCACAGTTGCATTTGGTGAGTCTTAAGGGAGTCCTCTCCTCCCTTCAGCTGACTTTTTGTTGGTGAAACAGTCTGGAGGTGGTGTCTCAACTGGTAAACTGCCAGACTATTACCAGTCACTTATTCTCTTCCTAAGCTCCTCTCTGTCCATGAGCCACACGTGTTTGCACTCACAGGTGATTTGGTGGGTTCCTGAAGTCATTCTAGTCCTGTTTTATTATGGTCACGGGTGGTCTCCATTGGTATTCCTAGTTGACCCAGGAGAGGAAAGAAACACAGCTGCTGCTGCTCTGTAGCCCCACCTCTGGAGCTCCTGATGTTTCTTGTACATCCCTTTACCAAGTCAAGTCTATCCCATTATCATGACAAATACTCTCAGAAGACATATATATTGACTTATATATATAGCCCAAAGATGAGAAAGATTGTGTGGATTGACAGTGAAAAGTTAACTTTTACTTAGTATTTTCTATAAACCACATACTATATGAAGGGTCTAACAGGTTTTGTGTAATTAACAGAGTGATAATTTAGAGTTGAAACATGACTCCTGTGATCCAGGAGTGGCATAGAAGATAAGGCATTGGACTCTCAAACATGAAGTCCTGAGTTCAATCTCTGTCAGCAGATGTACTAGAGTGATGTCTGGCCCCATCTCTATCTCTCCTCCTATATTTCTCATAAATAAATAAAGTCTTTAAAAAAAAGAAAGAAAAAAAACATAACTCACAAATGGTTTTACTAAGACAAGTTGCCATGAATTGCTTGCATTTATTCACATTCTTTGATATAATAAGAGGTATATACTATATTTATCATTTCAAATATGTGATACAACATTGAATGATAAAAAGTAGTTATTCTTCTGGAACAGAGATCAGTTTGCCAGCTGTTCATTATAAAAGACTCACATATGTAAATCTAATGTTCCTCATCTGGGATAAAGATCTCTGTGTGCAGGTAGAATCCACTTGGGCAATTTCTACACCATTCCTATGAGGATGGTGATACAGGAGAGAGACTGGTGAACTGACACAAATACAGTGTTTAGCTTTTTGCTGTGTCAGGAGGATTCAGTTCTTCATGTCTGACTCAGGAGTCTTGTTTCTCTTTCAGTATCCACAAAATTATGGGAAGTTTACATGTTAGCTTCCAAGTAAGGTGAAACCTCAAGTCCTTCATAATTCCTGACAGACAAGTGAGTTCAATCTATTCAATTTTCTCCTCCTTAAGTTTTCTTTTCATTATTTATAAAATGACCTCTTACATCCACCATTTGGTACTTGTTTTTGGCTTTTTGTCAATATCTGAAGTGGTTCTTTGTCGTGCTGTGACACAGAGTAAAGATAGAGGATATCCAGAGTGGAGAGGGAACACAATTCTTTATTCACACAGGCACCTCAGAGTTGAGTGAGAGCGCAGTGGTTTGGGCCACGTGGAGCTAACCAAAATGGCCACCTTGCACAGCAAACTTGCCTGCGTCTAATCACCGAATTGAAAAGCGGGCAAGAGAGTGGGCAAGAGAGCAGGCAAGAGAGAGAGGGACGGAAGAAGAAGGGCTTTATAGGGCAAAAACTGGGAGTGATGAGCCGGGACAGGATTGGTTGGGAAGGGCACTTTGAGAATATTGTATTAACTCTTGTGGGAACTAGCACTAGCCTGAGGGGACAACATGGTGGAACAGGTGCTCTGAGTATGTCCCAACTCTCACGGGAACTGGCACTAGCCTGAGGGGACATCTGCACAGCAGTTCTTCTTGATTGCTGAATGCTTATGCACAAGCACTTAATAAAAAACAAATATACAATGTGTTTATAATGGCAGTGCAGGATAGAATCAGCAAATATATATGAGAACTCTAATTTTATTGGATGTTATTCTAGATGTGTGGGGAAAGGCAGTAAATAAACTGACAAATTAACAAAGGAACATATGATGTAAACTGAGATAACAATAAATGTCAAGATAAATAAATAAGTCAGGTTTGGGAGGGGGAGACAGCATAATAATTATGCAAATGACTCTCATGCCTGAGGCTCCTAAATCCCAGTTTCAATCCCCCGCACCATCATAAGTCAGAGCTGAGCAATGATCTGGTGTTTCTCTGTGTGTGTCTCTCTCTCTGCATCTCTCTCAGAAAAATTAATTAATAAAACATTTTGAAAAAGGAAAGAAAGAAGTCAGGCTTTTAGCCACCAAGTTGCTGATGCCACTGTGATTTCATTCTGACCCACCTGCACAGATGACCTCACCAATATGTCCCATAACCTCACCTCTCCAGAGCCCTCCCTCACTAGGAGAAGACATAAACAGGCTAGGGGTATGAACTGACCTGCTAACATCCATCTCTAGCAGAGAAGCAATTACAAAAGACACAATGCCCACCTTCTACATGCCATAAAGAACTTTGGTTCATACTCTCAGAGGTTGTAAAGGATAGGGAAAGATGACCAAAGGACCCTGATTCCCAATTCCACTAAGACCCAAAATATTCAAAAATATAGATAGGTTA